>NW_025273340.1:0-1346 GCF_018294505.1 Triticum aestivum | reverse complement strand
CAATACCGTTACCAGATATTACATGACCTAGATAGGTCACTTCTGACAACCAGAATTCACATTTAGAAAATTTGGCATAAAGGCGATGCTCTCGAAGTTTCTTCAACACTAGCCTTAAATGTTTGGCATGTTCTTCCTCGTTCTTGGAGTAGATGAGTATATCATCGAGATAAACTACGACGAATTTATCCAGATACTCCATGAAGATTGAATTCATTAACCGAGAAAAAGTGGCTGGAGCGTTGGTTAAACCGAAGGACATGACGGTGTACTCGTATTGGCCATAACGAGTAACAAAGGCCGTTTTAGGAATGTCCCCGTTTCTGATTTTGATTTGATGGTAGCCCAACCTCAAATCCATCTTGGAGAAGACTGAGGATCCAGCGAGCTGATCATACAGATCGTTGATCCTGGGAAGTGGATATTTGTTCTTGATTGTGACCAAATTGACAGGTCGGTAATCTACAACCATCCGGTCCGTACCATCCTTCTTTTTGACGAATAGGACGGGGCAAGCCCACGGAGATGAACTAGGGCGGATGAAACCCTTTTTCAAGGACTCATCGAGTTGCTTCTTAAGCTCGGCTAGTTCTAGTGGTGCCATCTTATAAGGTCTTCTAGCAATCGGAACGGTTCCGGGGATGAGGTCTATTACGAACTCAACATCCCTGTCAGGTGGAACACCTGGCAATTCCTCTGGAAAGACATCCGGGAAGTCACAGACTATCGGCACGTCTTCAAGGTCTGGCAAAGGGCTGGCGTTAAGAGAATATAATTGTCGCTTGGCTATTCGGGTCAAGACATTAACTATCTTCCCCGAAGGATGGGTGAGTTGAACAGTCTTAGAGAAGCAATCAATTTTGGCTTGATGAGCTGACATCCAGTCCATACCCAGAATGATATTAATATCTGAAGATTTAAGGGCTATCAAAGATGCGAGGAAAACAAGTCTGTCGACTTGGATTTCATTTCCATAACTTACCCTAGAGGTCTGCCATCTAGAACCAGGAGTAGAAATTTCCATAGTGGACGGCAAGTCACAGAATGCAACGTTATGCAAACGAGCATAATTTTCGGATATAAAAGAATGAGAGGCTCCTGTATCGAAAAGAACAGATGCCGGGTGGCAATTAACAAGAAGCGTACCGAGAACGACGTTGGGGTCCTCTTGAGCTTCTTCGGCAGAGATACAGTTGACATGGCCACGTGTAGCGGTGACCGGTTTAGCATGAAACACCTTCCCTGTCGGCTTGCCACGGCCAACAGCTTTAGCAGATTGATTGGGGTTGGTCTGGGGACACTCACGCATATAGTGACCAGATTCCCCACACTTGAAACAAGTCACG
>NW_025273339.1:0-1346 GCF_018294505.1 Triticum aestivum | reverse complement strand
ACGAGGCAAAGAAAATTAAATGAACAAGAGAGTTATTAATTAGTTACTTGATATTAGGAAATGAACGAAATAGGCCGATCGATATAGAGCGCAAATGAATGAAAATAATTACTTCTGCAGCATTCTTCTCATGCCGCCCCAAAGCTTTGGATCCATATTCACAGAGTCGTGGACGAGACATTCTGAGGTGTTAACTTTAATTACTAGCAGAATCCACTGGAACCTGCGGACACGATACATGCACAGTACGTCATGCATAACTCATCGATTAGCCGGCCACATACCATGCATGGAGTAAACAAAAGAGAATGTGCTCAAGACAGAAACACTCACTCAAAATGGTAAGGAAATAGAATATCACTTTTGAGTTCCTGCTTTGTAAGAAAGTGCCACAGGTCTGCCTCCACGTCGGCGGGGTGACGCTCCAACACATGTCCATTAACGATGTGTGGGTCAATGAACCCAACATCATGGATGTTCCTTACTCTGCATTCCTTAATCTTCATTCTGCATGTATAATAGCAGACACAACAATATAGTTAGGACATATATATAGTGCAGGCAATATGAACGAGATGGGGTAGAAATTAATAAATCACTTACAGAACGTAGCAACTGATGATAGATTTATCGAGCTCGCGTAGATTGAAAAGCTGGAACAATTCACTCAGTTCAATTTGTACATAGTAATGTTTGAAGTGATGCTCATGTCTAACTTCCGCATAAATATATTCTTTGGCGTTTTTATTTTTTATGTAACCCTTGTACCATTTCAGCAGACCTTTCATTTGTGGAGGTAGATCCTTTTCCTGCGCAGGCTCGACGAGAGGCCCATTCTTGACATATGTAATTACTACCTCCTCACTGGCGCCTCATCAAGGCCTAACAGTTCACGAAGAGTAATACCTAAGTTGGCCGCTTGTTCTCTGGCACTCGTTACAGTCAATCCCTGTGCTGCCGCAGCTTGTATGATCTCGGGGGCATCCGGACAGAAGGCTTCCACTATAAGCGGGGCAATCGATTGTTTACTTTGTTCCCCGAGCTGGGCAACTTGTTTCCCGCTTTTTTTACTTTCGGCCTTCTCCCGCTCTTTGTTCTCCTTGAACATGAGTGCCTGCCTGCGAAGTTCACGTGCATAGTCGTTAGGCAGATTCTTCGCGGCTTGGGACGGTGTGCTCAAAAATGACTTAGCCCACTTCTTTTGCTCATCAGAAAATACTGGCTTGGGCTCGGGCTCTCTTTTCTTCTTGCAGTCCGCCTTCCATTTCTCCAAATCAGCAGCCGCGGCCGCGTCGACTTCCTCGGCACTACGTTCCCAAGGCCTTGTGGGGAGAGGCTTCAGTGAT
>NW_025273338.1:0-1346 GCF_018294505.1 Triticum aestivum | reverse complement strand
GGTCTCGCAAGCTATTGCAGAAGATTCGTTGAAAACTTTTCTAAGATCGCCAAGCCTCTCTCAAATCTTCTTCAGAAGCACGTCAAGTACGTTTGGTCTCCGGAGTGTGATATTGCTTTCAACACTTTGAAAGAGAAATTGATCACTGCTCCAGTTCTGACTCCGCCTGATGAAACCAAGCCGTACGAGGTCTTTTGTGATGCCTCTCTCCAAGGTCTCGGTGCTGTACTGATGCAAGAGAAGAAAGTTGTTGCTTATACCTCTCGCCAGTTGAAACCTAATGAGAAGAACTACCCCACTCATGATCTCGAGTTGGCGGCAGTTGTGCACGCTTTGTTGACTTGGAGACATCTTCTATTGGGAAGGAAAGTGGACATTTTCACTGATCACAAGAGTCTCAAGTACATCTTCACTCAGCCTAATCTCAACCTCAGGCAGACTCGATGGGTCGAAATGATTCAAGAGTACAATCCGAGTATTGAGTATACTCCAGGCAAGGCTAATGTGATTGCTGACGCTTTGAGCAGAAAAGCATATTGCAACAGTCTGATTCTCAAGCCTTATCAACCCGAGCTTTGTGAAGCTTTCCGCAAACTTAATCTGCAAGTTGTTCCTCAAGGTTTCCTCTCTAACCTTCAAGTTTCTCCTACCGTGGAAGACCAGATTCGCCAAGCCCAGCTTCTTGATGATATGGTGAAGAAGGTGAAGATTGGTATTGCAAAGAGTCAGTCCAAGTACAAGTGCTACCGACTTGATGACAAGGACACTCTCTTCTTCGAGGATCGAATTGTTGTGCCCAAAGGTGAACTTCGTAAGGTGATCATGAACGAGGCTCACAACTCTCTTCTCTCCATCCACCCTGGGAGTACGAAGATGTATCAGGACCTCAAGCAAGCTTATTGGTGGACTCGAATGAAGCACGAGATCGCTCAATTCGTGAATGAATGTGATGTCTGCAGAAGAGTGAAGGCAGAACACCAAAGGCCAGCTGGTCTCCTCCAACCTCTTGCCATTCCAGAATGGAAGTTTGACCACATTGAAATGGACTTCGTGACTGGGTTTCCAAAGTCCAAGCGTGGCAATGATGCTATATTTGTTGTCATCGACAAGCTCACCAAAGTGGCTCACTTTCTGCCTATCAAAGAGTCGATCACTGCAGCTCAATTGGCGGAACTCTATACCTCTCGCATTGTCTCTCTGCACGGTATTCCTCAAGTGATATCTTCAGACCGTGGCAGCATCTTTACCTCCAAGTTTTGGGATTCTTTTCAGAAAGCCATGGGCACCAACATCCGCTTCAGCACAGCTTTCCATCCTCAAACAAGCGGTCAAGTCGAGCGTGTCAA
>NW_025273337.1:0-1346 GCF_018294505.1 Triticum aestivum | reverse complement strand
ATATTTGGACATATATTAATATATATAAATAATATATTTCCAAAGCAAATAATTATGCATTAATTCCAAATGCCCAAAATAAATACCTATGAGCTCTTGAAAATATTGGTTTGATTTTTATCTCTGTCCAATATTTTCAGAGAGCAACATGAGCATTTTCTTGGACCTTTTTGGAGAAATTTTTATTTGGATCATTTTCAAAAATGATTCTGAGGGTTTCACAGATCCCCATTTCAAGTTTCTGATGAAAGAGGAAACATGATGCAACACTCTAATGCATGGCTAGCTAGGATGTGACAACTCACCCCCACTCAAAAGAATCTCGTCCCGAGATTTGGGTTCCTCCGGGAAGAAGGCGGGATACTCGAGTCGAAGACGATCCTCCCTTTCCCAAGTTGCTTCATCCTCAGAATGGTGCGACCATTGTACTTTGAGAAACTTGATGTTATGACGTCGAGTGGTACGTTTGGCCTGATCGAGGATACAAATGGGGTACTCTCGATATGTAAGATTATCTTGGAGATCAAGCGTTTCGTGGTCCACTTCACGGATAGGATCCGAGAAGCAACGCCTGAGTTGAGAAACGTGGAAGACATCGTGGACTCTGGAGAGGTGCGGAGGTAGTTCCAACTGGTAGGCAACTTCTCCTCGTTTGGCGAGAATGCGAAAAGGTCCAATGTAACGAGGAGCCAATTTGCCTTTGATACCGAAACGATGGGTTCCCTTCAGAGGGGTGACCCGAAGATAAGCCTTCTCGTCAACCTCGAAAGTCATAGCCTTATGTTTTCGGTCATATTGACTCTTTTGACAAGATTGGGCTGTTTTCAACTTTTCACGAACGATGCGAACTTGTTCTTCTGCTTCCTGAATCATGTCCGGGCCAAAGAATTGTCTTTCCCCGGTCTCTGACCAGTTAAGGGGTGTTCGACACCATCGTCCATAGAGAACTTCAAAAGGGGCTTTACCCAAGCTAGATTGATAGCTGTTGTTGTAAGCGAATTCGGCAAATGGAAGGCACTTCTCCCAATCCATTCCGAATGAGATAACAGAGGCTCGAAGCATGTCTTCTAGAATTTGGTTGACGCGTTCCACTTGACCACTCGACTGAGGGTGGAAAGCGGTGCTAAAGGAGAGACGAGTCCCCATAGCATTTTGGAAACTTTCCCAAAATCGAGAGGTGAAAAGACTTCCTCGATCCGAGTTAATTTCCAAAGGAACACCATGGAGAGACACTATACGGGAGATGTATAAGTCTGCCAGCTGACTAGCGGTTATACTCTCACGAACAGGTAAGAAATGAGCTACTTTGGAAAGACGATCGACCACGACGAAAATAGCATTATTCC
>NW_025273336.1:0-1346 GCF_018294505.1 Triticum aestivum | reverse complement strand
AGTTGTCTCTCCGGGTAAATTCATGAACGCTAGCTCCATGGTTCTGGATGTTTCCATCAAGATGGGCGACTATAAATTTCTGTCTTCTCCAGTTGTTCTTGGCGATTCTGATATTGATCTAATTCTCGGGATGGATTGGCTTTCTAAGCACAAGGCTCAGCTTGATTGTGCTGCCATGCAGATTAAATTGACACACCCTTCTGAGGATGTTATCATCTATGCTGCTCGTGATGAAACCATTCGGTTGTTTTCTCTCAATGAGAAGGGCGAACCGGATGCTATTTCTCAAATTCCAGTCGTTTGTGAGTACCAAGATGTCTTTCCAGAAGAGCTTCCGGGTATGCCTCCTCATCGGCCAGTCGAGTTCGTTATTGATCTTGAGCCTGGAACAGAACCCGTTTGCAAGCGTCCTTACAAGCTTGGACCCAAAGAGCTGAAGGAATTGAAGAAGCAGCTCGATGAACAAGAGCGTCTGGGTTTCATCAGACCGAGTTCATCTCCATGGGGTTGTGGAGTTCTTTTTGTCCAGAAGAAGGATGGCACGTACCGACTTTGCGTCGATTACCGTCCATTGAACAAGAAGACAATCAAGAAAAAGTATCCACTTCCCAACATCAATGAGCTTTTCGAGCAACTCAAAGGTGCTAAAGTATTCTCCAAGCTTGACCTTCGTATGGGTTATCATCAGATTCGCATTCGTGAAGAAGATATTCCCAAGACAGCATTCAGAACAAGCTATGGTTCTTATGAATATACTGTCATGTCTTTCGGCCTTGCCAATGCTCCTCCAACGTTCTCTCGCATGATGAACTTTATCTTCAACCCCTACACCAATGAATTCGTTCTAGTGTATCTCGATGATATCTTGGTCTTCTCCAAGAATAAGCAGGATCATGCCAAACATTTGCGATTGGTGCTCAACAAGCTCAGAGAGCATCAATTCTATGCGAAGTTTTCCAAATGTGAGTTCTGGCTTGATGAAGTTCTTTACCTTGGTCATATCATCTCTGCCAAGGGCATTGCTGTTAATCCTGCGAAGGTTTCTGCAGTTCTGAATTGGGAACCTCCTCAGAATGTCAAGCAGCTCCGCAGTTTTCTTGGTCTTGCAAGCTATTGCCGAAGATTCGTTGAGAACTTCTGTAAGATTGCAAAGCCTCTTTCCAACCTCCTCCAGAAGCATGTCAAGTATGTCTGGACGCCTGAGTGTGACGTCGCTTTCAACACCCTCAAAGAGAAGCTAGTCACATCTCCTGTTTTGACTCCTCCTGATGAATCCAAGCCATTCGAAGTATTCTGTGATGCTTCCCTTCAAGGTCTCGGTGCTGTGTTGATGCAAGAGAAAAAAG
>NW_025273335.1:0-1346 GCF_018294505.1 Triticum aestivum | reverse complement strand
ATCTATAAAAGAGTTCGTACTAGAATAACACCTTAAGATACAAATCAACCAAAACCCTAATGTCACCTAGATACTCCATTGTCACCTCAAGTATCCGTGGGCATGATTATACGATATGCATCACACAATCTCAGATTCATCCAACCAACATAAAAGTACTTCAAAGAGTGCCCCAAAGCTACTACCGGAGAGTCAAGAACGTGTGCCAACCCCTATGCATAGGTTCCCAAGTGTCACGAAACCCGCAAGTTGATCACCAAAACATACATCAAGTGGATCAATAGAATAACCCATTGTCACCACGGTTATCCCACGCAAGACATACATCAAGTGTTCATAAAAGACTCAATCCGATAAGATAACTTCAAAGGGGAAACTCAATTCATCACAAGAGAGTAGAGGGGGAGAAACATCATAAGATCCAACTACAATAGCAAAGCTCGGGATACATCAAGATCGTGCCATAGATGGAACACGAGAGAGAACACAAGAGAGAGAGAGAGATCAAACACATAGCTACTGGTACATACCCTCAGCCCCGAAGGTGAACTACTCCCTCCTCGTCATGGATAGCGCCGGGATGATGAAGATGGCCTCCGGTGATGGGATCCCTCTCCGGCAGGGTGCCGGAACAGGGTCCCGATTGGTTTTTGGTGGCTACAGAGGCTTGCGGCGGCGGAACTTCCGATCTATCTTCTGTTCTAGAAGATTTAGGGAACGTAGGTATATATGGGTGCAGGGAGAACGTCGGGGGAGCTACGGGGGCCCCATGACGTTTCAAAATGAAGGCCCAAAATATTTAGCTAGCGGCCCATGCAACACATGCATCAGCACCGCTGGTTCATTGCCCCTACCAAACCTTTAGTCCCACCTCGGCTGGCCACGGGGAAAGAAGCCATTGATGAGTCTATAAAACAAGCTGTTGGCTGCTCTTTGCATGTCGCTTCACAGCGCTGAAACCTGTGTGCGTGGGCCACAGAATATTTTTTCCCCAATATTTAATGTATATATCTATTGCCCAATGGGTGCGCGAATGGGTCGGGTGACCCGATGGGTCGGGCATGGGTCTGAGTTTAGACCCATGGGTAGGGTCGCGGGTGGGTGCTCTGCCCGATAGTTGACTCGGGCATGGGTATGGTTGGGGTTGACCCGGTGAAACCTGACCTGACTGCCATGTTGAATCTTGTGGTTGGATGGTTAGTAGGACAGTGCTATCCCAAGCCCATTAGGGTTCAGATCCTGGTTCTTGTATTTATTCTGAATTTATTTCAAAATTTCCAGACATACGCGTTCAGTGGGAGGAGACGATCCCGTCGACTACGAGGTGCCTATGGTGACTTGGTAAA
>NW_025273334.1:0-1346 GCF_018294505.1 Triticum aestivum | reverse complement strand
CATCATTCCGAGCTCTTCCAGGAATTCAATTGAATTCATGATGGGTAATACCATCCTTGCCCCTCGATGATTCCTGTTCTCATCGACCACTTTATTGCCTTCCGTTCAACACAACTTGTTCGTGTTTTGTGTAAACCTTGAGATCACTGCTACCCAGCAGTTGATCTTCCTTACCTCGGAAGTATTACCATCTCTTTTTGTCAAGAATGTGGTGAGAATTTCACCACCTCTTAATAATTCTTGATATCATAATACTTCTTGCCATCTTCATTCATTCCTTGGTCCCCGTATTGTTTTCAACCGAAATACCGACAATGGAGCGATGGCGTGCGAATTCAAAACTTCTAACAACCCTATTGCTTTGAAGTGAATGGACGATAGTTCATTCTAAGTCCTTCGCTAATTGAATCACCATTCTGACATTGGCCGTGCAACCCAACCCATATTTCGGGCGCACCTTCCAACCAATGTTTAATTGTGTATGTTTTCCTCGAGCATACTTCCTTATATCATTTGATCTGACTAATGTTATCTTCTTGTTCACTTAATGGTGGAAATCCATCTTTTGGGAATCTCGGTGAATTGCCGTTGAGTTCACCAGACACCTCCTTGTCCTCTCCTTGGGTTAATGATGGACTCTTGTTAACGGAAATCACTTCATAGTTCATTTCCCCGAGAATCTTACAATGTCATCTCGTCAATTTGCGTTGCACCTTTCCTTCTCAGGTATCCTAAGTCTGAGGTATCGTGACACCATTCGGATCTGAATCTCGGTCAGATATGATGGTTGGGACAACTTTCCAAGAGTTATGATGTTGATCCTTTGATGACCCGGTAACATGATGTCATGCCTAGCACCCCCCCCCCCTGGCTGGAGGACCTATCATTATAGATTCCTTTTCAGCAAGGTTATCCGTTCATCCATGAGGAAATTGTAGGACTTAATCTACAAGTTATTCCTGATGGATCCTTCGTGTTTCCAAAGTCTGATCTTCACCTGAAGACCATGTCACTGCTATCTCGAAGCATGTCAATGGTACTCCGATTTTCAACAGGAACATTTGAAGCATGATGCTAAATTTTAATTATCAATTATCCTAACACCGTTGTATGAGTAATATCATGAGATTCCTCCCCCCTTACCTAAATGGTTTTCTACTTTATATCCTGTCATGGATATCTTGCTCTGCTTGTCCTTGGGAAGGATATACCCTCGAAATATGTGTTTAAACATATTTTCCTTTCCATTGTTCTGTTTAATCTGATGATCATATTTTCCTTCCATTGGTTTGTTTAAACCTTTTCTATGATCTATATGATATAAGCAGTAATAATCCACTGCTTGT
>NW_025273333.1:0-1346 GCF_018294505.1 Triticum aestivum | reverse complement strand
GAGAGAGAGAGGTGTTGCAGGGGAGGAGGGAGGCGCCCAAGGCTTAGATGTTGCTGCCCTCCCTTCCCCCCACTATATATAGGGCCAAGGGAGAGGGGGGGGGCGCAGCCTTGCCCCTTCCTTCAAGGAAGGGTGCGGCCAGGGGGGAGTCCTTCCCCCCCAAGGCACCTCGGAGGTGCCTTCCCCCTTTAGGACTCTCCCTTCTTTCTTATCTCTTGCGCATGGGCCTCTTGGGGCTGGTGCCCTTGGCCCATATAGGCCAAGGCGCACCCCTTACAGCCCATGTGGCCCCCCGGGGCTGGTGGACCCCCTTGGTGGACCCCCGGACCCCTTTCGGCACTCCCGGTACAATACCGATAAAGCGCGAAACTTTTCCGGCGACCAAAATAAGACTTCCCATATATAAATCTTTACCTCCGGACCATTCCGGAACCTCTCGTGACGTCCGGGATCTCATCCGAGACTCCGAACAACTTTCGGGTTTCCGCATACATATATCTCTACAACCCTAGCGTCACCGGACCTTAAGTGTGTAGACCCTACGGGTTCGGGAGACATGCAGACATGACCGAGACGCCTCTCCGGTCAATAACCAACAGCGGGATCTGGATACCCATGTTGGCTCCCACATGCTCCACGATGATCTCATCGGATGAACCACGGTGTCGAGGATTCAATCAATCCGTATGCAATTCCCTTTGTCAATCGGTATGTTACTTGCCCGAGATTCGATCGTCGGTATCCCAATACCTAGTTCAATCTCGTTACCGGCAAGTCTCTTTACTCGTACCGCAATGCATGATCCCGTGACTAACACCTTAGTCACATTGAGCTCATTATGATGATGCATTACCGAGTGGGCCCAGAGATACCTCTCCGTCACATGGAGTGACAAATCCCAGTCTCGATCCGTGCCAACCCAACAGACACTTTCGGAGATACCCGTAATGCACCTTTATAGTCACCCAGTTACGTTGTGACGTTTGGCACACCCAAAGCACTCCTACGGTATCCAGGAGTTGCACGATCTCATGGTCTAAGGAAAAGATACTTGACATTGGAAAAGCTCTAGCAAACGAAACTACACGATCTTTTATGCTATGCTTAAGTTGGGTCTTGTCCATCACATCATTCTCCTAATGATGTGATCCCGTTATCAATGACATCCAATGTCCATAGTCAGGAAACCATGACTATCTGTTGATCAACGAGCTAGTCAACTAGAGGCTTACTAGGGACAGGTTGTGGTCTATGTATTCACACATGTATTACGATTTCCGGACAATACAATTATAGCATGAATAATAGACAATTACCATGAACAAATAAATATAATAATAACCATT
>NW_025273332.1:0-1346 GCF_018294505.1 Triticum aestivum | reverse complement strand
AAGTAGAATAATTCAGACTAGGCCCACTCAATTTTTCAGAAAAGTATGCAACAGGTTTGCCATCTTGTAATAACACACCTCCTAATCCAATTCCACTAGCATCACATTCAAGCTCAAAAGTCTTATTAAAATCAGGAAGTTGGAGTAAAGGAGCATGTGTCAACTTATCTTTCAATACCGTGAAGGCTTCTTCCTGTGCGGTACCCCAAACAAAAGGCACATCCTTCTTTGTAAGCTCGTTGAGAGGCGCAGCAATGGTGCTGAAATCTCTCACAAAACGCCTATAGAATCCAGCGAGGCCAAGAAAACTCCTCACTTGTGTGACCGTTTTGGGCTGCGGCCAACTCTCAATAGCTTCAATCTTGGCTTTGTCAACTTCAATTCCCTGTGGAGTAACAACATAGCCAAGAAAAGATACTCGGTCGGTGCAAAAGGTGCACTTCCCAAGGTTACCAAACAAACGTGCATCACGTAGAGCAATAAAAACAGCACGTAAATGATCCAAATGTTCTTCCAAAGATCTGCTATAAATCAGTATGTCATCAAAGTAAACTACCACAAATCGTCCAATGAAAGCACGTAAAACTTCGTTCATTAATCTCATGAAAGTACTAGGTGCATTAGTTAACCCAAAAGGCATGACTAACCACTCATATAATCCAAACTTAGTTTTAAATGCTGTTTTCCATTCATCTCCCAATTTCATACGAATTTGATGGTAGCCACTACGCAAATCAACTTTGGAGAATATTGTAGAGCCACTCAATTCATCAAGCATATCATCTAGCCTAGGAATAGGATGACGATAACGAATAGTAATATTATTAATGCCTCTACAATCAATACACATACGTGATGTACCATCCTTTTTCGGCACTAGAATAATAGGAACAACACAAGGACTAAGGGATTCGCGTATATAACCTTTGTCGAGAAGCTCTTGTACTTGGCGCATAATCTCCTTCGTCTCCTCTGGATTGGTACGGTATGGTGCACGGTTTGGCAGTGAAGCACCGGGAATTAAGTCAATCTGATGCTCAATCCCTCGAATAGGCGGTAATCCCGGTGGCACGTCTTGTGGAAAGACGTCAGCGAACTCCTGCAAAATGTTAGTGACAGCAGGAGGCAAAGAGGAAGGCACGTCCTCGAATGAAAATAATGCCTCTTTGCACACAAAAGCATAGCAAACAGATTTGCTGAAATCTAGCTCATCAATATCAGATTTGGTGGCAAATAAACATGCACTTTTCAATTTAATTTCAGAAGCAACACTAGATGGTTTACTATTAGACTTCATTTGTTGCTCAAATTCTTTTGCCACAATCTGATTTTCACTCTTATTCGTC
>NW_025273331.1:0-1346 GCF_018294505.1 Triticum aestivum | reverse complement strand
ATAGACAATACCATGATATATTATAGTAGGAAATAGTATATGGTACAGATACATAAGCTGTCTCCGGCGATTATAAAATAAGCAAGCTCACATCAACAAACAAGATAACTCTTTTATACGTGATAAGCAACCTCAAACCAATAAACAGTACATCTATTTCATTCAGTACAACGGCATAAGATTTTTTATTCTTAACAGGTTTTACGAATTTAGTGCTCATATGCAGGAGTAATTGTTCCGGGGAGCCAAACAGCAATGTCATGCAACCTCCACAATCCATGAAATTTCTATCTTCTTGTGGTGACGTAATTTACTCCACCCAAGATTCTTCTTAACAATCGATACTACATATATTTAAAATAGTTCATGGACACTATAGGAAACGGGCAATAGGCCAACGGCCCGACGCCGTCGGCATAGGCCAAATAACCCGCGCCACAGGCTATAGTCGAGGGCGGCCGTGGGCGTATCGCCCTCGGGTCCTTCAGGTATCTGCGTACAGGTATTTGTCGTTGGCGTAGAGGATGCCCTCGATGTAGACTTGGCAGGCCCATCGCTAACAGATGACGGCCGTTAGACGTCGAACAGGCTACACCGACGGCTTTGCCCTCGGGCTAGATTTTCGATTTTTTTCCAACTTTTTTTCCAAAAAAAAAATTCAGACTTGTTAATTTCACAACGGACATTTTTAACTCTCAGCACGTTTAATGTAAAATCAAATTGCACTTGTGGTCAAACTTCCCGCTCGGCCACCCATCCTCACACTACTCCAACCCCAACACGCTTAACTTCTCCATTCCTTTCGGATGACCTATCAAGAAAGAAATCATATCTTAGTGATAATAGTACCATATCAATCATATTAACTCTTGGACTGTGGTGTCACACCTTTTTATTTTTGAATTCCATACAAATACTTAAATACACAATAATGAATAAGTAATAATAATAATAATTTTCAATTCAAATAAAATAAAATAATTAATATTTTCCTTTTTCTATTTAATATGGAATATTTAATATCTTTAAATCCTTAAATCTGAATTTGACAAATAATATGTCTAAACCTATCAAAAAATGAGAAGAATCCAAATATAACATCCATATTGTCTTGTGAATATAAAAAAAGATATTTCCAAAAAAAAATCATGAGCATAAGATCATGTATGTGTAGTTCAAATTGACCATAGTTCAAATCGAGCATTAGGTACATGCATTTTTTTAAATATATGTAGACCATGTATATCGACTTGAATCATTAGTATGTGACATAAGAAGATTATGTGGGCAGGTTTTTCATATTTTTCATATTTTTTGAATTTTTTATGCTGATCTCATTTTTTTTT
>NW_025273330.1:0-1346 GCF_018294505.1 Triticum aestivum | reverse complement strand
CCGCATCGTTACCGCAGAACGTCTACTACCGTGTCATCGCCATCCGTGAGGGGGGCCACGCCCCGGAGACGCGTCCCGCCTCTTCGGACATGCCACCACACCACCCCGCATGTATGAGGGCCCGGTGCGACGCTCCGGTGGCATTGCTACCCCCCAATGCCCCCATCCCGCCTAACCCTGTAGCGTTTGACCACGGGATCTACCCCTTTGACTTTGCACGGACGGGCTTTGACCAATGGACCTCCCCACCCGGTTGTGTTAGGTCATCCCATAGGAACACTTTGGAGCAACATCCGGGGAAGTCCCACAGCAAGATCCCCTCCGTGTAGACCCCACGCGTCTGTTTCCCCCCTCCAGGTGCCGGCGGCAGCGCCGTTCGTGAGGGGGGCACACCCCGGACACGCGTGCCGGGTGTTTGCAACCGCGAAAACACTTCCAGACTTGTGAGAGGCGGCCGACCCAAGATTTGGCGGCATGCTAGCCCCCGGAGGCCGCCGGCTACAGCCGTAGACGCGCGAAGGGAAATCCGCGTAGAGGGAATTTTTTGGATACTTCTCCATCACCAAAAATTATGAAAAAATACCATCGTTCCTATAGCACATGTGCCCACGTCGTGCAAAAAAAATCATGATTTTATCGCGCTCTGAGTATTTAGTAATATTGACGCCGCATCGTTACCACAGAACGTCTACTACCGTGTCATCGCCGTCCGTGAGGGGGGCCACGCCCTGGAGACGCGTCCCGCCTCTTCGGACATGCCACCACACCACCCCGCATGTATGAGGGCCCGGTGCGACGCTCCGGTGGCATTGCTACCCCCCCAGTGCCCTCGTCCCGCCTAACCATGTAGCGTTTGACCACGGGATCTACCCCTTTGACTTTGCACGGACGGGCTTTGACCAGTGGACCTCCCCACCCGGTTGTATTAGGTCAGCCCATAGGAACACTTTGGAGCAACATCCGGGGCAGACCCACAGCAAGATCCCCTCCGTGTAGACCCCACGCGTCCGTTTCTCCCCTCCAGGTGCCGGCGGCAGCGCCGTCCGTGAGGGGGGCACACCCCGGACACGCGTGCCGGGCGTTTGCAACCGCGACAACACTTCCAGACTTGTGAGAGGCCGCCAGCGCAAGATTTGGCGGCATGCTAGCCCCCGGAGGCCGCCGGCCACACCCGTAGACGCGCGAAGGGCAATCTGCGTGGAGGGAATTTTTCGGATACTTCTCCATCACCAAAAATTATGAAAAAATATCATCGTTCCTATAGCACATGTGCCACGTCGTGCAAAAAAAATCATGATTTTATCGTGCTCCGAGTATTTAGTAATATTGACGCCGCATCGTTACCG
>NW_025273329.1:0-1346 GCF_018294505.1 Triticum aestivum | reverse complement strand
TGCCCTGAGAAAGAGATATGTGCAGCTCCTATCGGGATTTGTCGGCACATTCGGGCGGTGTTGCTGGACTTGTTTTAACCTGTCGAATCATCTTGTTGTACCGAGATACCGAGTCTGATCGGTGTGTCTTGGGTGGAGGTCTATTCCTTCGTTGACCGTGAGAGCTTGTTATGGGCTAAGTTGGGACCCCCCTGCAGGGATTGATCTTTCGAAAGCCGTGCCCGCGGTTATGGGCGGATGGGAATTTGTTAATGTCCGGTTGTAGATGACTTGAACTAAACTTAATTAAAATGAATCAATCGTGTGTGTTACCGTGATGGCCCCTTCTCGGCGGAGTCCGGGAAGTGGACACGGTGTTGGAGTTATGCTTGCGCAGGATGTTCCTTTAGCTTCTCGCTCGTGCTTCGCCTTCTCTTCTCGCTCTCTTTTGCGTATAAGTTAGCCACCACATATGCTAGTCGCTTGCTGCAGCTCCACATATATTTGCCTTATCCATTCCTATGAGCTTAAATAGTTTTGATCGCGTGGGTGTGAGATTGCTGAGTCCCTGTGGCTCACAGATACTACAACTCCAGATGCAGGTCCAGGTGATTCCGCTCCAGTTGACGATTACGAGCTCAGTTGGGAGTTCGACGAGGACTCTCAGCGATACTATGTGTCTTTTCCGGATGATCAGTAGTGGTGCCTAGTTGGGGTTATCGATTCAGGACCTTGTCGCATGTTGGGGGTCTTTTCTATTTTGGCGCCGTAGTCGGGCCATGAGTGTTTGTTTGTTGGATGTTATTTATGTACTCTGATGTGACGTGGCGAGTGTAAGCCAACTATGTTATCTCCCCCTTTTATTAACATAACAAATTCAACCGGCCGGTTTGGAGGCATCCCTGGAAGTTCTTCTGGAAAGACGTCTTGATACTCACAAACAACCGGAATCTGCGAAATAGCATCCAATTCACCCTTCTCATTGAGAGAAAACAACCGGATGGAATTATCTCGAGCGGCAAAGACAATGACCTCCTCAGACGAATGAGTCAGTTGAATCTGCCTGGCTGCACAATCAAGCTGAGCTTTATGCTTAGAGAGCCAGTCCATCCCGAGAATAAGATCGATATCGGAATTGCCAAGAACCACCGGAGAAGAGAGAAACTTGCAGTCGCCCAAAGTGATTGTAACATCCGGAACACACACTCGAGATGTCAAGAGGCTGGCCGGAGAGTCAATAGACAACGGTCTCGGCAACATTTGAGTAACAAAATCATGCTTGGAAGCAAAAGGTCTCGAGATGAAACAATGCGATGCACCAGTGTCGAAAAGAACTTTTGCAGGAATATCATTAACAGGAAGGTTAC
>NW_025273328.1:0-1346 GCF_018294505.1 Triticum aestivum | reverse complement strand
TCCTCCCCTTCTCTGCCCTCTCTCCCGCGACCACCTGAGCTTAGCCCGTCGCCGCCGCTCACTGCCAACGCGCCCACCGAGCTCGCCTGACCTCCCTACCGTATCCCTAGGGTCCGCCGCGGCTCTGCACGTCGACGAGGAGAACCAAAACAAGCCCGGGAGCCCCTCATCCTCGCCATCGCCGTCGTCCTCGTCCTCGGGAGCCGACCACCGCCGTCGTCGATTCGCCAGCCACAGGACATCCCCGAGCAAGCCGAGCCCCTCTTCGCGATCACTGTGAGCTTCGCCGTCGTTTCCCCTTAACCCCGCGGCCTAGCGCTTGCTGTAGCCATCGTTTCCATCGGCGCCCGAACTCCGGCCGCCGCCTAGCTCGCTGCTGCCGTCACCACAGACCACCCCAGCCCCCTCTGCTTGCTCCATAAGATGCGCCGCCCCGCCAGCTCGCCGTAGCCGCAAACTACGCGTGAAGCGGTGATCTGTAGTGCTGTGCCGAGCAACTCCGGCGAGTCCCCGTCGTTGCTGTGGTTGCCGGCGTCAACTGCTGACGTGGCGCCGGTTTAATTAGCACTAATGACCATACTAAACACCACTAGAGCCACTGCCATGTGGGCCCCAGCGCCTATTTATGTTAATTTAATATTTGTTTAGATTAGTTTATAATCCAACAGGACCCACACGTCAGAGCTGACCGTGCTGACGTGGCTGTTGACCTGACCCCACATGTCTGTGACCCAGACAGCTCTGTGTCACTGACCAGTGGACCCCACTGGTCAGGTTTGACCTGGACGAGGTTAGTTGACCTGCTGACGTCACACTGACGTCAGGCTGACGCAGTAAAGCATTTTCGGGATTTAAAATAATTCAGAAAATTCCAAAAAATAGTATAAACTTGTAAAAATCATATAAAATCAACCGTAGCTCAGAATGAAATAATTTATATATGAAAAATTATCAGAAAAATGCAATCTATCCATCTGTATCATTTTCATGCATGTCAAACTAAGTTATACCTGCTGTATAGGTGAAAACATGATAATGCACTATTTGAATTCATAGTTTGAATTTGAATTTGAATCTTTGGTTCAAATCAACTCAAACCATTCTGTTCTAGCTGGCATTAGCCCAAAACACATTCATATTGCCATGTCATAGCATGCATCATATTGTGCATTGCATTGATCGTGCCCTTCTTTGTTTGCCGGTAACCGTCCCCTCTCAGTAGCCGATGCTCCGATGACGTGATCGATGACACCGATGAAGAACTATAATATCTTCAGAAGTGCCAGGCAAGCATAACCCCCTTGTTCATTCCGATACAATCCCACTCTCTCGCTCCTGCTCTCTTT
>NW_025273327.1:0-1346 GCF_018294505.1 Triticum aestivum | reverse complement strand
GGCCTCTTCAAAATTGTTCAGCACATCTTGTACCTGTTCAGTCATCATTTGCTGAAACTTATCATGAAGCTCCTTGTTCGATAAGTTCTCCCAGTCAATCTCGTCGGCTTGTGATCCTGGCATGGTTAGCAGCAATAGAAACACACAAGAATATGATCCTACAGACTACTAAGAAGTGGTGGTGGTGTATCACAAATCCGTCAAGCAAATCTCAAATTCTTACCAGTTCTTACCCAGCAGCAGGCGGTGATCGGCAACCGTTGTAGTCAAAAACTCTCAAAGCTTGGATAGAGCGATTACCAGGGAGAGTCAAACACACGACGTAGATGTATGTGGAGCTGGGAAGGCTTATAGTATGGTAACAAAAAGGGTCAGCAATAATCAATTCAGAGATGCAAAGTTGAATAAACGCTCAACGACGGTACTGTGCTGGTCCTAGGCTAGACTGTGCTAGAGACGCGAGCCTAGAACACCAACAAAATCACGGCGCGGCACGTAAACAAGGGAAAAGCACACTCTGAATTTTTTTTTCGCTCTATTTTTTTTTGCGCTCTTTTTTTTGCGCTGCTTTTTTTTTGCGAAAAATCACGATAATGGCGAGTTTCTCAAAACTCTTCCTAGATCAAACTGACAGGATGGGCATGAAATTTTTTTTTCGACCAAATTTTTTTTTTCGACTGCCCGGACCCAAAAACTGGAAACAGGTCAAAAAAACTTCCTATAATGGCACCTGTCTCAAAACACTCAGAAACACCTAAAAATAGGATAGCCAGAAATTTTTTCGAAAAATGCGTTTTTGAAAAATTTTGGGCCTAAACGGAGCGTGGCTACCCGACTCCGGCAAGGAAACACGAATCGGAATCTAGATGGATCCCGAAAACAAACCTAATAAGCAAGGAACTCGGATTGGTGGTGGATATATGGTGGTGGTATATGGCAGCGGTGGTGGTAGCGGTGGTAGTATATGGATATGGATCGGTGGTGGTATATGGACACGGATTGGTGGTGGTATATGGATACGGATTCGGAGCGGTGGTGGATAAGCGGTGGTGGTAGATGGCAGGGGCGATGATGATGGTGCGGCGGCGGCGTGACAACTTATGACCAGAACTCGAAACTCTAAAAGACTAGACTCTAAGACCAGCAACTAGACACGACGATGCAACCGCAAATTCAACAAAGCAAAACCCTAAAAAGATTATGCAAAGGCTCAGATTGGTTCGGATATGATGAACTAACCCTAATTTTTTTTGTGGCTTTTTCGTGGACTGTAGGTATGAAGAACAGACTCGATCTAAACTACGAAAAACTGTAAAATCTCACCGAGCAACCTGGAAATCTGATAC
>NW_025273326.1:0-1346 GCF_018294505.1 Triticum aestivum | reverse complement strand
GTCAAAGTCCATACTTCGTTTTCATACATGGATCCTATCTCGGATTTCATGGCTTCTAGCCATTTGTCGGAATCTGGGCCCGCCATTGCTTCTTCATAGTTCGAAGGTTCACCGTTGTCTAACAACATGATTTCCAAGACAGGGTTGCCGTACCACTCTGGCGCGGAACGTGTCCTTGTGGACCTACGAAGTTCAGTAGGAGCTTGATCCGAAGTACCTTGATCATCATCATCATTAACTTCCTCTCTAGTCGGTGCATGCACCACAGGAACATTTTCCTGAGCTGCGCTACTTTCCGCTTCAAGAGGCAGTACTTCATCAAGCTCTACCTTCCTCCCACTTACTTCTTTCGAGAGAAACTCTTTCTCCAGAAAGGATCCGTTCTTAGCAACAAAGATCTTGCCTTCGGATCTGAGGTAGAAGGTATACCCAATGGTTTCCTTAGGGTATCCTATGAAGACGCATTTCTCCGACTTGGGTTCGAGCTTTTTAGGTTGAAGTTTCTTGACATAAGCATCGCATCCCCAAACTTTTAGAAACGACAGCTTAGGTTTCTTACCAAACCATAATCCATACGGTGTCGTCTCAACGGATTTCGACGGAGCCCTATTTAAAGTGAATGCGGCAGTCTCTAAAGCATAGCCCCAAAATGAGAGCGGTAGATCGGTAAGAGACATCATAGATCGCACCATATCCAATAGAGTGCGATTACGACGTTCGGACACACCATTTCGCTGAGGTGTTCCAGGCAGCGTGAGTTGTGAAACTATTCCACATTTCCTTAAGTGCGTGCCAAATTCGTGACTCAAATATTCCCCTCCACGATCTGATCGTAAGAACTTTATTTTTCTGTCACGCTGATTCTCAACCTCACTCTAAAATTCCTTGAACTTTTCAAAGGTCTCAGACTTGTGTTTCATTAGGTAGACATACCCATATCTACTCAAGTCATCAGTGAGAGTGAGAACATAACGATAGCCACCGCGAGCCTCAACACTCATTGGACCGCACACATCAGTATGTATGATTTCCAATAAGTTGGTTGCTCGCTCCATTGTTCCGAAGAACGGAGTCTTGGTCATCTTACCCATGAGGCATGGTTCGCACGTGTCAAATGATTCGTAATCAAGAGACTCCAAAAGTCCATCTGCATGGAGCTTCTTCATGCGTTTGACACCAATGTGACCAAGACGGCAGTGCCACAAGTATGTGGGACTATCATTATCAACCTTACATCTTTTGGTATTCACACTATGAATATGTGTAACACTACGTTCGAGATTCATTAAGAATAAACCATTAACCAGCGGGGCATGACCATAAAACATATCTCTCATATAAATAGA
>NW_025273325.1:0-1346 GCF_018294505.1 Triticum aestivum | reverse complement strand
TGAGGACGGCTTCAATGAGACAACCCACCATGTACTCCTACATGGCCTCTCACCGCTACCTTTACCAAATCGTGTTCACACACTTGGCTCACACACAGTAGGACATGTTCACAACTTTCCAATTCATCCCCGATGAATCAGACCTGACACAACTCTAAGCAATAGCAGGCATGACAAACAAGCATGAATGAGTAGGCACATCAGGGCTCAAACAACTCCTACTCATGCTAGTGGGTTTCATCTATTTACTGTGGCAATGACAGGTCATGCAGAGGATAAGGGGTTCAACTACCGCAACAAGTAACAGTTGAATCGTTGTTGTCCTAATGTAGTAAAAGAGAGCAGGAGCGAGAGAGTGGGATTGTATCGGAATGAACAAGGGGGTTATGCTTGCCTGGCACTTCTGAAGATATTATAGTTCTTCATCGGTGTCATCGATCACGTCATCGGAGCATCGGCTACTGAGAGGGGACGATTACCGGCAAACAGAGAAGGGCACGATCAATGTAATGCACAATATGATGCATGCTATGACATGGCAATATGAATGTGTTTTGGGCTAATGCAAGCTAGAGCAGAATGGTTTGAGTTGATTTGAACCAAAGATTCAAATTCACATTCAAACTATGAATTCAAATAGTGCATTATCATGTTTTCACCTATACAGCAGGTATAACTTAGTTTGACATGCATGAAAATGATACAGATGGATAGATTGCATTTTTCTGATAATTTTTCATATATAAATTATTTCATTCTGAGCTACGGTTGATTTTATATGATTTTTAGAAGTTTATACTATTTTCTGGAATTTCCTGAATAAACTTAAATCCAGATAATGCTTTACTGCGTCAGCCTGACGTCATCACTGCGTCAGCGAGTCAACGGCTGGCCAGGGTCAAACCTGACCTGTGGGACCTGCCTGCCAGTCTCTCAGTGCCTAATTAAGTTTAGGTTTTAAACTAAACTAACTTTTAACAGGGGCTGGCCCCACACGTCAGTGGGTCAGGGGGAGAAGTCAAACCCCGGTCAAGCAGGGTCAAACCCACCGGCGTCGTGACGCCGGCGAGGCCAGACGCGGCGGGGCACTCGGGCGCGGGCTGTGGTGCCCCGTTCGCAGCGTGGCTGGGCTCGTTCGAGAGCCCAGACCAGCGCGCGTCGGGCGGTGGCGCCAGTCGGGCCTGGGGTGGCCGGAGGCGATGGCGAGGAGCTCGACCGCGGCGGCCGGAGCTCGGGCGCACTCGGGAACGGGGCTGCGGTGGCCGTGGAGTGGCGTGCTTAGCTCCTACGGCACCTACGCGGCGCGGTGAGTACGTGGGTGTGCTCGGTTGGGAGCTATGACGACT
>NW_025273324.1:0-1346 GCF_018294505.1 Triticum aestivum | reverse complement strand
CTTATAATCGTTCATTGCATTCTACTACTAAGATGTGCCCTTTTGAAGTTGTGTATGGTTTCCTACCTCGTGCACCTATTGATTTGTTGCCTCTTCCATCTTCGGAGAAGGTTAATTTTTATGCTAAACAACGTGCTGAATTGATTTTAAAAATGCATGAGTTAACTAAGGAAAACATTGAGCGTATGAATGCTAAATATAAACTTGCTGGAGATAAGGGTAGAAAACATGTTGTGTTTGCACCTGGAGATCTTGTTTGGTTACATTTGCGTAAGGATAGATTTCCTGATTTGCGCAAATCAAAGCTAATGCCACGTGCTGATGGTCCCTTTAAGGTGTTAGAGAAAATAAATGATAATGCATATAAACTTGAGCTGCCTGCAGATTTTGGGGTTAGTCCCACTTTTAACATTGCAGATTTGAAGCCTTATTTGGGTGAGGAAGATGAACTTCCGTCGAGGACGACTTCATTTCAAGAAGGGGAGGATGATGAGGACATCAATACAATTGTTACACCCACAGCCCCTGCTGCTATACATACTGGACCAATTACTAAAGCCCGTGCACGCCAACTAAATTACCAGGTACTTTCGTTTCTTGGTAATGATTCTAATGTTCATGAGAATATGATGCTTCCTAAATTGGATACATTTGTTTTGCTTACAAATGAAGGGCCTAGCTTGGAGAAGGATGAACATTGGAGCAAGAACAAGCATGGAGATGATGGCATGCGCAAGGGGAACAAGAACGGAGTTACAAGTGATGATTTCAGGACTTTGAAGCCACCATAGTGGGTGCATGAAGCCTTGGACGAAATATACAAGATGCCACTTCATAAATTTCGTCCCGAGGCTATTTTAGGTGCTGCGTCACCTTATTATTGGGCCATGCCCATGTAATTTCGAAATACATAAGTATAGGCTATTTTTAGAGTCCGTATGTGTGGCGAAACAAGAGATAGGGTTGATTTCGGACCCCTCCACCAAGGGCCACGAAATTCCCCCCTCTTCCTCCATATATACAGCCCTTAGGGCATCGTTTAGACTTTGGGGTTTTGTTTAGATTAAAAGTTCGCCATAGCTGCAACTTCGCGTACTTCGTTTGTGTTCAACGACCGGACAAAGGCGTCACAGAACCCCACCTTGATCAATAAAGCTTTCATCTTATATTCGCAATATCCAGATTGCAATCTCAGTTTCTTGCTTGTTCTTCGTTTGCTCGCAGGAAACAGACCCTCGTGGTCAGGTTGATCGTGCTCCGGCGTGGTCAATAACCTCTCGGAGTTGGTTTAGCGATTGCTAAGGCGCGACGTCCTCGCACGTTCGTAGTCGGATCGTCAAAGTCGA
>NW_025273323.1:0-1346 GCF_018294505.1 Triticum aestivum | reverse complement strand
TTGACAAACTATCGTTGTGGTTTTGATGCGTAGGTGAGATTGGTTCTTACTTAAGCCCGTAGCAGCCACGTAAAACATGCAACAACAAAGTAGAGGACGTCTAACTTGTTTTTGCAGGGCATGTTGTGATGTGATATGGTCAAGGCATGATGCTGAATTTTATTGTATGAGATGATCATGTTTTGTAACCGAGTTATCGGCAACTGGCAGGAGCCATATGGTTGTCGCTTTATTGTATGCAATGCAATCACGATGTAATGCTTTACTTTATTACTAAACGGTAGTGATAGTCGTGGAAGCATAAGATTGGCGAGACGACAACGATGCTACGATGGAGATCAAGGTGTCGCGCCAGTGACGATGGTGATCATGACGGTGCTTCGGAGATGGAGATCACAAGCACAAGATGATGATGACCATATCATATCACTTATATTGATTGCATGTGATGTTTATCTTTTTATGCATCTTATCTTGCTTTGATTGACGATAGCATTATAAGATGATCTCTCACTAAATTATCAAGAAGTGTTCTCCCTGAGTATGCACTGTTGCCAAAGTTCGTCGTGCCCAGACACCACGTGATGATCGGGTGTGATAAGCTCTACGTCCATCTACAACGGGTGCAAGCCAGTTTTGCACACGCAGAATACTCAGGTTAAACTTGACGAGCCTAGCATATGCAGATATGGCCTCGGAACACGGAGACCGAAAGGTCGAGCGTGAATCATATAGTAGATATGATCAACATAACGATGTTCACCATTGAAAACTACTCCATCTCACGTGATGATCGGTCATGGTTTAGTTGATTTGGATCACGTAATCACTTAGAGGATTAGAGGGATGTCTATCTAAGTGGGAGTTCTTCAATAATATGATTAATTGAACTTAAATTTATCATGAACTTAGTACCTGATAGTATCTTGCTTGTTTATGTTGATTGTAGATAGATGGCTCGTGCTGTTGTTCCGTTGAATTTTAATGCGTTCCTTGAGAAAGCAAAGTTGAAAGATGATGGTAGCAATTACACGGACTGGGTCCGTAACTTGAGGATTATCCTCATTGCTGCACAGAAAAATTACGTCCTGGAAGCACCGCTGGGTGCCAGGCCTGCTGCTGGAGCAACACCAGATGTTATGAACGTCTGGCAGAGCAAAGCTGATGACTACTCGATAGTTCAGTGTGCCATGCTTTACGGCTTAGAATCGGGACTTCAATGACGTTTTGAACGTCATGGAGCATATGAGATGTTCCAGGAGTTGAAGTTAATATTTCAAGCAAATGCCCGAATTGAGAGATATGAAGTCTCCAATAAGTTCTATAGCTGCAAGATGGAGGAGAAC
>NW_025273322.1:0-1346 GCF_018294505.1 Triticum aestivum | reverse complement strand
GATCGATCGCTCGGGTTTAGTAACGTGTAGCCTGCAGTGCAATCGCTCGGGTTCAGTTAGAGCCAACGCCTCGCACACACGCGCGTACGTGTACGAGAGAAACGTGCATCGCTGGGCCCCCCACCTCCCACCGTAACCGGGAACTCCCCGAAATTTTCCTCCCCCTCGCTTCTACCACGGTTTTTTCCGTCATGGACGGCCCAAAGAATGTCATGCAGCTGCGTCTCCAGCCCGCCCAGGACGAAAAGCCCATTTTCTGTCATGATTTTTTGTCATAGAAATATGATCCCACCACAATTATGATACCGGGTTTTGTCACAATTATCGTCATAGAAGTGTCATATGTATAACAGAAAAAACCCGGTATCATAGAAGTGTCATATGACAAAGCCCATTTTCTGTCATGATTTTTTGTCATAGAAAAACCCGGTATGACAAAACCCGTGGTGTGGAGGGCTGGATGAACAGTAGACGGTGGAGGGGTGCCCGTGGAGGGCTGGTTGAACAGGACCCCGTGGTGTGGAGGGCTGGATGAACAGTAGACGGTGGAGGGGTGCCCGTGGAGGGGTGGTTGAACAGTAGCCGGTGGAGTAGCGCGCGGTGGAGGCTGGATGAACAGGAGCCCGTGGAGGCTGGAGGAGGTCGACGGTAGCCCGTGGAGGCTAGAGGAGGTCGACGGTGGAGATGAACAGTATCCCGTGGAGTCCCGTTTTGCGGTACGCCACACCCCTCCCGATCAACAGGACCCCCGTTTCGACCGTAGCGCTCCAACACAAGTCCGCTTCCTCCGTTTTGCGGTACGCCACACCCCTCCCGATCAACAGGACCCCCGTTTCGACCGTAGGAGGTCCGTTTCCTCCGTTTTGCGGTACGCCAGACCCCTCCCGATGAACATGATCCCGTTTTGAACGTGGCCGGTCAAACACAAGTCCGTTTCCTCCGTTTTGCGGTACGCGAGGCCTCGTTTCCATCGCCTGTTCCGTCCAAGCCCTCCCGATGAACACGACCACGCATTCCGTTCCGACCCAGCCCATTGGCTCCCACGCGTTCCGTTGCCTCCCGATGAACACGACGCATTCCGTTGCCTCCCCATGAACACGACGCATTCCGTTGCCTCCCCATGAACACGACAACGACGTTGTTTCTCCGTTCCGACCCAGCCATGTACATGAGCCCTGGCCGTACGTATGCGCGAGTAGGCGTTTGAGACCCTGCCCGTATGTACCTACGTGGCTGTATTTTCTTTGTTGCACCCTGGCCGCTGTACGTACATGTACATGCTACGTGTGCGCCTCTACTACGACACGTACGCGCCTCTACTAAGACACGTGCGCGCCTCTACATCG
>NW_025273321.1:648-1346 GCF_018294505.1 Triticum aestivum | reverse complement strand
TCTTTGGTTCTTCTCTTTGTGAGTTTTGGAGCTGATGGTCATCTTGGTGACATGCTCGAGTTCGTCGAAAACAGAGTTCACTTCATCTTCTATGATGTTTTCGATGTTGGAGGTTATGCCGGTTCTTCTCAGTTGGAGGTTTCACTCCTCCATTTGTTGGCATACCTCCCCTGCCTCTATCTTATCGGTAATTGTTTGGTTCTTCTCTTTGTGATTTTTGGAGCTTATGGTCATCTTGGTGACAAGCTCGAGTTCATCGAAAACAGAGTTCACTCGCATCTTCTATGATGTTTTCGATGTTGGAGGTTATGCCGGTTCTTCTCAGCTGGAGGTTTCACACCCCTATTTGTTGGCATACCTCCCCTGCCTCTTCTTACTATATTATCGGTTCTTGTCTGGTTCTTCTCTTTATGAGTTTTGGAGCTTATGGTCATCTTGGTGACAAGCTTGAGTTCATCGAAAACGGAGTTCACTCGCATCTTCTATGATGTTTTCGATGTTGGAGGTTATGTCGGTTCTTCTCAGTTGGAGGTTTCACTCCTCTATTTGTTGGCATACCTCCCCTGCCTCTTCTTACTATATTATTATTTCTTGTTTGGTTCTTCTCTTTGTGAGTTTTGGAGCTTATGGTCAACTTGGTGACAAGCTCGAGTTCATCGAAAACGGAGTTCACTCGCATCGTCTATGATGTTTTCGAT
>NW_025273321.1:0-638 GCF_018294505.1 Triticum aestivum | reverse complement strand
TGGTTCTTCTCTTTGTGAGTTTTGGAGCTTATGGTCATCTTGGTGACAAGCTCAAGTTCGTCAAAAACGGAGTTCACTCGCATCTTCTATGATGTTTTGGATGTTGGAGTTTATGCCAGTTCTTCTCAGATGGAGGTTTCACTCCTCTATTTGTTGGCATACCTCCCCTGCCTCTTCTTACTATATTATTGGTTCTTGTTTGGTTCTTCTCTTTGTGAGTTTTGAAGCTTATGGTCTTCTTGGTGACAAGCTCGAGTTCATCGAAAATGGAGTTCACTCGCATCTTCTATGATGTTTTCGATGTTGGAGGTTATGCCAGTTCTTCTCAGTTGGAGGTTTCACTCCCCTATTTGTTGGCATACCTCCCCTGCCTCTTCTTCCTATATTATCAGTTCTTGTTTGGTTATTCTGTTTGTGAGTTTTGGAGCTTATGGTCATCTTGGTGACAAGCTCGAGTTCATCGAAAACAGAGTTCACTCGCATCTTCTATGATGTTTTCGATGTTGGAGGTTATGCCGGTTCTTCTCAGTTGGAGGTTTCACTCCTCTATTTGTTGGCATACCTCCCCTGCCTCTTCTCACTATATTATTGGTTCTTGTTTGGTTCTTATCTTTGTGAGTTTTGGAGCTTATGGTCAT
>NW_025273320.1:0-1346 GCF_018294505.1 Triticum aestivum | reverse complement strand
CAGGACCGAGCTCGTCTCACGCACGGTGCAGCAGGACTGACCTCGTCCCCCTCACGGTCCCGCAGCACCGAGCTCGTCTCACGCTCGGGGCTTCAGGACGGGCTGATGGACGCCAGTTTTGGCCAGCCTATTGGGTCTCGATGATGGGGTCGTCCAGGGGGTGCGAAAGGTGGGACCTTTCCTCTCGTCTCTTTGGTTGGTGTAGCGGCGGGTCTCGGGTGAGGCGGTGTCATGGTCTTCGACGCCGGGGCGGCGGCCCTGGTGGTGGTAGCGTGGTGCTCTTGGGCAGAGTCCGTGGCTTGGTGCTGCCCGGCGGGCATGGCCGTGTGGGCGGCGTGGTAGCCGGGGTGTGGCATTGGGTGGCGGTGAGTGTTGGTCGGGGTAAAACATGTTCTTTCTTCGGACGGACCGGCGGTGGCGAAGCTCGTTCCCTTTTGAAGGCGTCGTCGCGGCTCTCATTGCCCGTCATGCGGCTCCAGGGGAAACTCTGATCCTCGGATCAGGCGGTGGCGTCGCTCCGATGTCGTTCCCTTCCTGAAGGCGCCGCCTTGGAGCCCACAGTTCGTCATGTGTGACTTCATCTCTTTGCGGCGGTAGTGCTAGGGGTGGTGTTGCTGCTTTCAGCGCCTATGTATCCTACTCTGGGTGTGTGCGTGTAGAATACTAACACCATGTTTCCCCAAACATTTGAAAAATACTAACAAATTTGGAATTTAAAAAGCATAAAATGCGAATTAAAAATTGAAACCAATTTTTATTTGAATTTCCCCAAACATTTTTTTGTATCTGCGTAGAAAAAACATCATGTTCATTGTAGGGTGTCCGGGTAGGGCACAAGGAGAGCACGTTGTTTCTCGACGTCCTTAAAATGATCCCATTTTGTTTTCCAGTGGCATGTATGACGAATTTAAGACACCATGCCAAGTTGTTTTGTTTTTTGACATATTTTGTATTTTTGGGTTTTCTCTGTCAAAAAAGGTGACAAATGGCCAGATGTGTCACAACTTTCATAGGATATCGGAAATCGTTCAAACCAGACATGGATGCCTACCATGGGCATGCCCACATGCTTGGAAAAGTTGGGGTCATTTGAAGAATGTCGAAAACTAGACATTTTCAACAGAGTGTCTCCGGGTACGCGAGAAGGTTCCGCCCGAGAACACATTGTTTCTCGGCATCTTTGAAAGGGCCCCAATTTTTTCCTGGTCTTGCATCACCAATTCGAGGCATTATGCCTAGTTGTTTGGATTTTCAAAAATGGCCGTACAAGACGCAAATTGCATACGGTGTTGGAATTTGTCCAAAGCTGGGATGGATGCCTACCATCAACATGCCCACACTAGTGC
>NW_025273319.1:0-1346 GCF_018294505.1 Triticum aestivum | reverse complement strand
GAGGAGAAAGCCGACGTGAAGATGTTGATGGAGCGCGTGGTGCAGTTGGTTCGGGAGGGGGTGACGGGCATGGATCTTCTGGAGGTCTTCCTCAGGCGTCGCATCCAACCCCTTCAATTCCGGAGCCACTGCATGTGGTTGTACTGTGGGCCCGAAGACGAGACTAGAGTCCATCCAGAAGAAGTCGACGATGTCACTCTGGAAAGATGGATGGTAGCCGTTACCGGAAACAGGGACAACCCGCGCGGAGCCAGAAGGATTCCTCCACTCGACCACAACAGCATCCCAAACAAGGTACACTTGCTCTGCTTTCCATTGTGTCCTTGTTGTACTCATTTCTGCTAACCCTGCCGACTGGTCGACTGATCCTTGTTTGGGCATCTGCTAGGCCTTCACCGAACTGTACTCGATGCCCAATGGGGCACAAGCTCCGACTGAGGAAGGCGAGGCGAGCGGGGGCGAGGCGAGCGGGGGCGAGGCGAGCGGGGGCGAGAGCCAGGAAGAGGAGGAATGGGACTCGGATGCCGCGGGGAATGATGACGACGATGATGATGATGAAGGTGATGAGGATGACATCAAAGACGAGGAAGAAGAGGAGGAGGAGGTCGTTCCACCACGCTCAGAAAGGCGGTCGAAGCTTGTCCACGACCCTTCGACCGAACGTGGTAAGGGGGTTGCGACTGCCACTCAGTCGACCAAGCGCCCTCGGACCACCTCTCCGGCGCCGACTGAAAAGGCGCCGAAGCAGCCCAGGGCGGCCTCATCGAAGCCGACCAAGCTCCTGCCGAAGATGAAGGTGTCCATCCCCACCATATCAGGGTAATTGTGTTGCTCATATTTTCCCATTCTTGTGCGAACTTTATCTTTGGTCGACGCTGAGGTTAG
The DNA here is from genome assembly GCF_018294505.1 of Triticum aestivum. Lineage (NCBI taxonomy): Eukaryota > Viridiplantae > Streptophyta > Magnoliopsida > Poales > Poaceae > Triticum > Triticum aestivum. The sequence continues at coordinate 461 of NW_025273319.1, read as the reverse complement.
TCGACTGATCCTTTGGAGTTGCAGTGCTGCTACCTCTGAGACTTCGGCCCGGGCCGATGACCACGAGATGGAGGATGCGGCAACTTCGAACCCAGGTACTGTATTCTTAACACCGTTTTTAGTCGACTGACTCGCGACCTCTGATCCTGATTCTTCTTCGCAGTTCCGCCCCATACTGTTATCGATCTTCCTGACGACGACGAGGATGAAGAACTGCTGGCACGCAGGAAGAGTCGGAAAACGCCCGCCAGTAAGGTGCCTCAGGATGCGACGGCGCCTGAGACTCTGACTGTGGAGGAAGGGAACACCACTCGACACACGGTGTCCTTCGCGAGTCCACTGACGAGTGCTCAGCAGCCCTCCCTCTTCACGACTCACCACGTCCCAGAGGACCAAGCTGGTGCAGCGAAGGAGGCAATACGCCAGGCGGGACTCATGATGGAGCAGCTGAAGACCATCCG
>NW_025273318.1:0-1346 GCF_018294505.1 Triticum aestivum | reverse complement strand
TGGGTGGATGTAATTTGATAAAATCACTGAGTGACACCACGTTAGTCCTCTGATGGTGTGCTGTGTTCTGTTCAATACGCTCCAACAAACGGTTGGTCTCCCGCTTGTTTCTCTCAGCTTCCATCATAACCTCGGCTAGGGAAGGAGGATGAGGCAGATTTGCATCCCTGACTTCACTGCCTTCGGCCTGCTCTTGTGGAGCAGGGTTAGTGCGCGTGTTGACCATCCTAGGTAAACAAGACAATGATTTAGTCAGGATGATAAAATTCCGACATAGGATATAAAATGTAAGGAATAACTCGAAATGCAAGATGATCATCCGTATGACATGGTAGATACAGAAACTGCTTCTTTTATTCCATCGTCATACACACCATACAGGGTTTAGTACAAGACCAAACAAAGTACTATTACGGTGAGAAAAGGATTACATCTCATCGAAGGCATCCCAAGCTCCTATACATTATTTTTCTACACCTCCGGAAAGAGTACAAACTAGGTCATATCCCACGAGTCACGCGGGACGATAGATGACACAGCTAGTGCGAACTAGTGATACTACCACTAACTCAGATTGATCCGTAGTAGTCCTCGTAGAAGTCACCTCCATAGCCTGGAAGCTCAACATGATCATCCGGAAATAGACGATCTCGCGGAGCTTGTGGACCATAGGGGCTAGGATGAGGTCTTGGACCAACAGACGGTGGCCTGCGGGGACCGCGAGGTGGGGTGATGCCTCCTACATCACGCCAACCCATCACGTCTGGCAGAGCAGATCTCACAGGATAGAGATCGCGCATATCTGAATATCCAGCTTGCACCGCGGGTGCGAACCGAGTCAAAGTGGCCCAGTGGTCAGCACGGGTATTGAAGAGCTCTAACCTCAAGGCCCGATTTTCACGGTCCTTATCCTCGAGCATCTCAGCAGTGGTGCGAGTCCATGAATCCTCCTGGGTGGGGTCAGCATAGATAGCCTGGAGATACCCTTGTGCTCCCGGAAGTGATCCTGGCATATACCGGAAATCAGAGTCCCGAAATAGACCAGATCTGACTCGCATAATGGTCATCATAGAGTAGGCGGCGTCCTGCACAGCCATCTCAATAGTAACCCCGAGTCCATAGGAGCAGTGAAGGGGCTCGGTGGATCCAGGATAAGATGGAAATATCCGGACAGTGCAGAGATACTGGCTTTGATTGAAGTCCCGAAATTGCTCTTCGACCGTGTACTCAGGATACCAACGGTATCCAGCCTCAGTCATTACCCTGACCAACTTGGCAGTATGGCCGGGTACATCTAGGCATCGAGTCAGGCGAACCACTTGATTGAGGTCGCGAGTGGCCATCTG
>NW_025273317.1:0-1346 GCF_018294505.1 Triticum aestivum | reverse complement strand
TGCTAGCAGATGTAGAACTACGGTAGGATTGGATGAGCACCGGACAGTGGTCAGAGGAACTCTTCGGAAGACCATGTTTCGGTCATCTTGTTCTCAAACACCCTGAAGTGCGAGAACGTAAAGAGAGGGATCGAATCTTGCGGGTAAAGTGTACAAACCTCTGCAGAGGGTTTAAACCTAATCGATTAGCCGTGTCCCCGGTTACGGACAATTTGAGCATCTGGACTTGGATCTATCTCAGAACTCTCAACACTGGACTGATAACTTAATTGTGGGCAACCTATGATGATTTTGGGGCTATGAGACATCGGTTGGCGGAACCATGTCATGATAGAAAACTCCATAGTACAGACTTCACTTTTGCCTTTGATGTAGGTAAAATAAAACCAGCTTTTACGCAAACAAAATTCAGATACAGAGCCACAAAGCCATAATGCATATAGTATAGTTTTATCATCTGTTCTTTTTATTGTGATCTTGCCGGTACATTCAATGTACTGACCTACACGGCTGCAACGTATCATGTTGCAGATATTTCCTCGACGAGTAAGAATTACGATACAGGGTTACGGTCTACACTCAACCTGCCGATGGCGTTGATGGGACTCCACACCCGTTTGATTGTTTCCGCTGAGTATTATGAGGTGTATATATCATTTTACGTTATTTATACATGTGATTGCACTTTGATATATACATTGATGTACTGTGTGTGCCAGCATACTGATCCAGGGATGGCACAGTAACACAGAGGCTTGACCGTCTGAGGTCGGGTCGCTACAATGTTTTTGATGTTGGAGGTTATGTCGGTTCTTCTCAGTTGGAGGTTTCACTCCTCTATTTGTTGGCATACCTTCCCTGCCTCTTCTTACTATATTATTGGTTCTTGTTTGGTTCTTCTCTTTGTGAGTTTTGGAGCTTATGGTCATCTTGGTGACAAGCTCGAGTACATCGAAAACGGAGTTCACTCGCATCTTTTATGATGTTTTCGATGTTGGAGGTTATGTCGGTTATTCTTAGTTGGAGGTTTCACTCCTCTATTTGTTAATGTACCTCCCCTGCCTCCATATTATCGGTTCTTGTTTGGTTCTTCTCTTTGTGAGTTTTGGAGATTATGGTCATCTTGGTGACAAGCTCGAGTTCATCGAAAACGGAGTTCACTCGCATCTTCTATGATGTTTTCGATGTTGGAGGTTATGTCGGTTCCTCTCAATTGGAGGTTTCACTCCTCTATTTGTTGGCATACCTCCCCTGCCTCTTCTCACTATATTATTGGTTCTTATTTGGTTCTTCTCTTTGTGAGTTTTGGAGCTTATGGTCATATTGGTGACAAGCTCGAGTTCATC
>NW_025273316.1:0-1346 GCF_018294505.1 Triticum aestivum | reverse complement strand
TCACATGTAATCAAATAGTAGTGACATGATATGGCCAATATCATATAGCTCCTTTGATCTCCATCTTCGGGGCCATGATCATCTTCGTCACCGGCATGTCACCATGATCTCCATCATCATGATCTCCATCATTGTGTCTCCATGAAGTTGCTCACCAACTATTACTTCTACTACTATAGCTAACGGTTTAGCAATAAAGTAAAGTAATTACATGGCGTAAATCATTGACAAGCAGGTCATACAATAATTAAGACAACTCCTATGGCTCCTGCCGGTTGTCATACTCATCGACATGCAAGTCGTGATTCCTATTACAAGAACATGATCTCATACATCACAATATATCATTCATCATTCATCACAACTTTTGGCCATATCACATCACAAAGCAATTGCTGCAAAAACAAGTTAGACGTCCTCTAATTGTTGTTGCATCTTTTACGTGGCTGCAACAGGGTTCTAGCAAGAACGTTTTCTTACCTACGAAAAAGCCACAACGTGATTTGTCAACTTCTTATTTACCCTTCATAAGGACCCTTTTCATCGAATCTGCTCCAACTAAAGTGGGAGAGACAGACACCCGCTTGCCACCTTATGCAACTAGTGCATGTCAGTCGGTGGAACCTGTCTCACGTAGGCGTACGTGTAAGGTCAGTCCGGGCCGCTTCATCCCACAATACCGCTAAAGCAAAATAATACTAGTAGTGGCAAGAAAGTTGACAACATCTACGCCCACAACAGATTTGTGTTCTACTCGTGCAAAGAGAACTACGCATAGACCTAGCTCATGATGCCACTGTTGGGGAACGTTGCAGAAAATAAAAAAATTCCAACAGTTTCACCAAGATCAATCTATGAGTTCATCTAGCAACGAGAGAGAGGAGTGCATCTACATACCCTTGTAGATCGACCGGAAGCGTTCAAGAGAACGGGGTTGAGGGAGTCGTACTCGTCGTGATCCAAATCACCGGAGATCCTTGCGCCGAACGGACGGCACCTCCACGTTCAACACACGTACGGTCAGCGTGACGTCTCCTCCTTCTCGATCCATCAAGGGGGAAGGAGAGGTAGATGAAGATCCAGCAGCACGATGGCGTGGTGGTGGATGCAGCAGCGATCCCGGCAGGGCTTCGCCAAGCGTCTGCGGGAGGGAGAGGTGTAGCAAGGGGGAAGGGAGGCGCCAAGTGCAAGGGTGCGGCTGCCCTTCCTCCCCCCTCTATATATAGGGTCCCCAGGGGGGGCACCGGCCCTAGGAGATGGGATCTCCTAGGGGGGGTGCCTTGCCCCACAAGGCAAGTGGAGGCGCCCCCTCCCCTAGGGTTCCCAACCCTAGGCGTAGGGGGGGG
>NW_025273315.1:0-1346 GCF_018294505.1 Triticum aestivum | reverse complement strand
GGTCTTGGGGATATCTTCCTCACGAACACGGATCTGGTGGTAACCCAACCTCAAGTCGAGTTTAGAGAACACTGATGATCCAGCCAATTGATCATACAGATCATTGATCCGAGGAAGAGGATACTTATTCTGAATGGTAGCTTGATTTATAGGACGGTAGTCTTGGACCAATCGGTTTGTCCCATCTTTCTTCTTGACAAAGAGAGAAGGTGCTCCCCAAGGAGAGCAACTTGGGCGAATGAAACCACTTTGAAGAGATTTGTCGATTTCCTCCTTAAGCTCAAGGAGTTCATGCGGCGGCATCTTGTAGGGTCTCTTGGCTATAGGAGTGGTGCCTGGTTTCAAGTCGATGACGAATTCGACAGCTCTAGCAGGGGGAATCCCTGGGAGTTCTTCAGGAAAGACGTCTAGGAATTCACGCACGACGGGAATGTTTTCAATGCCCTCAAGTGGTGCAGCGTTCAATGCGTTTAAGGCATAAAGTCTGGCCTCGGCATTCCGAACCAGATGAGCATGGTAGCTAATTATTTCATCAGAAGGGTGTAGCAGATGGACGGTCTTGGTGGCGCAAACGATAGAAGCGGTATGCGCCTTTAACCAATCCATTCCCAGAATGAGATCAATGCTACAGGACTTCAGTACGATGGGAGAGACAAGGAATTCCAGTCCTTCAATTTCTACCGGGACGTCGTTGCAAATCATGGAGGTTCGACATTGGCCCGCAGGGGTGTGCACTAATAGAGAAGCGTTCATGTCTTCACTCTTAATGCCATGCATGAATGCAAAATCTTCTGACATGAATGAATGCGATGCTCCTGTATCAAATAAAACAGATGCTGGTACTGAATTTACGAGGAGTGTACCCATCACAGTAGCAGGCTGGTCTTGAGCTTCATTTAGATCAATGTGGTTGGCATGAACACGGCCATAGGACTTGGCATTGTTGTTGCGGGCCTGGTTGTTTCCACGGCCAGCGGCTGGAAGGGCCAGTTGATTCTGATTCTGAATGCAATCCCTAGCACGGTGACCTGGTTGACCACACTTGTAGCATAGGCCATTATTGGGAGTGGGAACAGGAGCTTGGGGTGGCGGAGCTGGAAGCCTTGGCAGCCTAGTTGGAGCAGTAGGCAGACGAGGTGCAGCGTAAGACTGCCTTGGGGCTGGTGCATTTGGACGGTACATGCTGTTCGGGATCCATATCTTACGCTTCTGCGAGGGCGGGCCCGAAGATGAGCCCGTGTCACGGTTGCGCCTTTGAGAGCTATGGTGTTCTTGAAGACCAGTCTCAACATTGATGGCCTTATTCACCAAGGTGGCGAAATCAGCAAAGTCGTGCACTAGAAGTG
>NW_025273314.1:0-1346 GCF_018294505.1 Triticum aestivum | reverse complement strand
ATGTGGTTTTCGGTGACACGAAGAATTTTCGGAAGGAGAAACTGACATTTGAAGTGGTAGACTTTCACAGCGCCTATCATGCTATCCTCGGCCGACTAGCTTATGTGCGTTTCGTGGCCTGTCCATGCTACGTGTACCTCAAGCTGAAAATGCCTAGACCTAAGGGAGTAATCATGATTACAGGGAATAGGCAAAGAGCCGAGGAGTGCCTTCAGCAAGGATCCAAAATCACTGATGAGCAGATGGCCATGGTGGAATTGGAAGAGTACAAGAGGAATGTGGATCTGACTGATTTGCTCCGATCCAGGAAGCCAGCTTCTAAATCTGCTTTCTAGTCGGCGGGTGAGACAAAGCAAGTTCACGTTCACCTAGAAGATCCGACTGCCGCTCCAACAAACATTTCCACGACACTCGACAGTAAATAGGAAGCCGCGCTCATCCAGTTCCTCTGTGAGAACTGGGACATCTTCATGGAAGCCATCAGACATGCCAAATGTACCCAGGGGACTAGCTAAGTACTGCTTGAGGGTAGACTCGAAGGCTAAACCTTTTAAGGAGCATCTCTGTCGTTCTGCTGCGGATAAGAGGAAGGCGATTGGTGAGGAAGTAGCTCGGCTCCTGGAGGCTGAGTTTATATGTGAAATACACCACTCCGAGTGGCTTGCAAACGTAATCATGGTCCCGAATAAATAAAATTCACTCCGTATGTGCATCAATTTCAAACATATCAATCGGGCATGCCCGAAAGATCATCTCCACTCCCCCGCATCGACCAAATTGTGGATTCCACTTCTTGATGTGGGTGTTTGTCTTTTCTTGATGCGTACTCCAGGTACCACCAGATCCAACGGTATGGAAGAGATGAAATAAAAACTGCATTCATTAGCCGTTTTGGTTGTTTCTGCTATGTCACCATGCCATTCGGTCTAAAAAATGCATGTGCCACCTTCATGCACATGATTCAGAAGTGCTTGCTCACTCAAATCAATCAGAATGTTGAGGCCTACATAGATGATGTCATGGTGAAGTCACGCAAAGGTTCCAACCTGCTGGCTGAGCTTGCTGAAACCTTCGCTAACCTGAAACCTCTTGAGTGCTGCCCTCGAGCCTCACAGGGTCTCCCACCCACGTCCAAGTGGTAGGACCATGGTCCGCGCTAGCCGTAGACACATTCCCCCAATGACTATGCCCATGCCCAGTGGAAGCACTTAGCTGCGCGCTGGTGAGAAGACTAGAAGACTAGCAAGGTGCCGGACGCGGCTGTTTTCTATTGCCCTCTTTCTGTAACCTAGTTTCCTATCCTCTTGTAATGATTTTGGAGTTTCATGTGCTTATCATAAGAAAAA
>NW_025273313.1:0-1346 GCF_018294505.1 Triticum aestivum | reverse complement strand
AAAAAAAATAAAAAATATATAATTAGAAAACTAAATAAATAAATAAATAAATAAATTACTAAACTTAATTAATCCTGTTTATCTGAACTAATTAAGCTTGACTAACCTAAATATCTAATTAACCTAACTAATCAATTAGTTAGGGTGATGTGCCAATGACAGACGGGACCCACTGGTCAGGTTGATCAGTCAACCACTGTTGACTGCTGACGTCAGCATGACATTATGCTGACGTCATAAATCCATTTTCGAATTAAATTAAATAATTAATTAAATTTCAGAAATTAATAAAATCTTTAGAAAATCATATCTTTTAAACCGTAACTCGGATTAATTATTTTCAACATGAAAGTTGCTCAGAACGACGAGACGAACCCGGAAAAGCAGCCCGTTCGTCCGCCACGCATCCCTAACCTATCGAACTCACAACTTTCCCCCTCCAGCTCCTCCGCCCGAAAACACGAAACGCCGGGGATACTTTCCCGGATGTTTCCCCCCTTCACCAGTATCATCACATACCGCGTTAGGGCACGCCTAGCATCACGCTTTGCTTTTCATGCATCGTCATGCATCTGTTTGCTTAAATATTCATTGTTTCTTCCCCCTCTTCTTCCGCTAGACACCGAGACCGACGCTGCTGCTGCCCAGTTCGACTACGGAGTTGACGACCCCTCTCTCTTGCCAGAGTAACCAGGCAAGCCCCCCCCCCCTTGATCACCAGATATCGCCTACTCTCCTCTATAGTGCTTGCATTAGAGTAGTGTAGCATGTTACTGCTTTCCGTTATTCCTATCCTGATGCATAGCCTGTCTTTGCTACTTTTGTTGATACCTTTACCTGCATTCCTACTTGCCTAGTATAGGATGCTAGTATTCCATCAGTGGCCCTACATTCTTGTCCGTCTGCTGTGCTATACTATCGGGCTATGATCACTTGGGAGGTTATCACGGGTATATACTATATACTTTATACATGATACATGTGGTGACTAAAGTCGGGTCGGCTTGTGGAGCACCCGCGAGTGATTCACGGATTGGGGGCTGAAAGGACCTTTGTCCCAACGGCCCTCTATGTGGATCTTTGTGGCGGAGCGTCAGGGCAGGTTGAGACTACCTGGGTGAGAGGTGGGCCTGGCCCTGTTCGGCGTTCGCGGATACTTAACACGCTTAACGAGATCTTGGTATTTGATCTGAGTTGGGTCGTTGACCTTATACGCACTAACCGCCACGTGGGACAAGATATGGGCAACCGGCGTCGTGGTATCAGCCGAAGCATTTCTTGACGTCAGCGACGGAGCGGCGCGCGCCGGATTGGACTGGAACGCCACTAGGCTAGGTCTGCTTTCG
>NW_025273312.1:0-1346 GCF_018294505.1 Triticum aestivum | reverse complement strand
CAACTACAAAAGAAGTATTAAGGAAAACCTAACCACAACATTAAACATATGGATCCAAATCAGCCCCTTACGAAGCAACGCATAAACTAGGGTTTAAGCTTCTATCACTCTAGCAACCCATCATCTAGTTATTACTTCCCAATGTCCTCCTCTAGGCCCAAATAATGGTGAAGTGTCATGTAGTCGACGTTCACATAACACCACTAGAGGAAAGACAACATACATCTCATCAAAATATCGAATGAATACCAAATTCACATGACTACTAATAGCAAGACTTCACCCATGCCCTCAGGAACAAACGTACCTACTCACAAAGCATATTCATGTTCATAATCAAAGGAGTAATAATATGCATTAAGGATCTGAACATATAATCTTCCACCAAGTAAACCAATTAGCATCAACTACAAGGAGTAATCAACACTACTAGCAACCCACAGGTACCAATTTGTGGTTTGGATACAAGATTGCATACAAGAGATGAACTAGGGTTTTGAGAGTAGATGGTGCTAGTGAAGATGTTGATGGAGATTGACCCCCTCCCAATGATAGGATCGTTGGTGATGACGATGGTGATGATTTCCCCCTCCCGGAGGGAAGTGTCCCCGGCAGAACAGCTCCGCCGGAGCTCTAGATTGGTTCCGCCAAGGTTCCGCCTTGTGGCGGTGAAGTTTCGTCACGTAAGCTTGCCCACGATTGTTTCCAGGGTAAAAGCCTTCATATAGCAGAAGATGGACACCGGAGGGCCACCAGGGGGCCCAGGAGACAGGGGGCGCGCCCAGTATAGGTGGGCGCGCCCCCACCCTCTTGGCTAGGGTGTGGGCCCCCTGAGGTGTTTCTTCCGCTCAATAATTCTTATTAATTCCAAAAATAAGTTTCATGGAGTTTCAGGTCTTTTGGAGCAGTGTAGAATAGGTTTCCAATGTTTGCTCCTTTTCCAGCCAGAATTCCAGCTGCCGGCATTCCCCCTCTTCATGGTAAACCTTATAAAATAAGAGAGAATAGCCATAAGTATTGATATATAATGTGTAATAATAGCCCATAATGCAATAAATATTGATACAAAAGCATGATGCAAGATGGACATATCAGGGCCCTACCCCCCTAACATCACTATATATCGAGCCTAATATGAATGTGATCATTAGACAATTGCTGGTAAAAATGGTTTAAGTTCATGAACTGGCCCTCCTCGTAAAGGATTAGCCATGCTTGGCCCCCTAGCTCATTTATTTTTCATGACTCCGCCACTGCGCGCAACAGTGCACGTTCTCGCCCCCTCTCTCTAAGTATCGATCTCGCACTTGTGCACTCCTTCATAGTCACCCTCCACTCGTCCCCTC
>NW_025273311.1:0-1346 GCF_018294505.1 Triticum aestivum | reverse complement strand
CGACACTTTTCTCCACGTCCTCCTCTCCTGCACCTGTGCTCATCTTGACTCGTTTTGGATCTTGTTTGCTGCTTGGGCTCGGGGGGACAAATGGGGATGAGGGTAGCGCTAACATCGCCCCAGGACCAACCCTGTTTGATTCATTGTTACCAGACTGCTTCACATGGGTTGGCGCCCTTTTCCTATTGTTGTCTCCCTCCTCCATGACGGCATCGGATGCAGTGCCCGAGTACTCCTTCCCATCGCTGCTCTGATCTTGATCGAAATGGGGTCTGGTTCCACGTCCACCGCGGCCTCCCCGCCGTCCTCCTCTTCTTCCACCCCCTCCCCCCGGGCCTTGTCCAGTACGCATGACCCAAGACGCCCTGAGATCTTGGAAGACCAGCGCTGACAGAGGGTGTATACCATTACCGTGCTCTTTAAACTGATGGCCCAACATGCCACAGACCGCACACCAATCTGGGAGTTTTTCATATTTAATCCTGTAGATCTGGCGTTTCCCCTCTCTTATCATAGAGACTGCATTCTTCAAAGGTTTATTGACATTGATCCGGACCCAAACTCGATGGAAATTGCCATTGAAGTCTTGTGATTGGGGTTCGGCATAAATGACCTCGCCTACCTTTGTTGCTAGAGATGGAACAAGATGAGCATATAGCGGTGGAACATCATGGATCTGCACCCAAATCTCTATAGTGTCAAGCTGAACTGTGGACGGCTTCGTCAAGCCAATCGTATTGTTTGAGGATGACAGCATCCCCTCTGAATTGCCACGGGCCGTCCCTCGTAACTCTTTCCCAATCCCCCAAGCAGGAGAACTGCACCGTATATAGATTATCTTCCAGAGGCTTGAACTGGACCTCCTGGGCTACATCCCGCGCATCTCTCATGTTTTTGAAGAACCAAAATTGGCTGTAGGTTTTGGCTGAGTGAACCCTGGCCAATGCTATCCATCGCGCTGCCTCAGCCGGAGCCTCCTTCTCATCAAAACCACGTCGTCAAGATCCTCCTCCCAAAGACCAAGATCCTTCATCAGCACCGTCACATCATCGGGCTCCATAGGTCCCCTCGAGCTCGACACTGAAGCTCCGCCTGGCGCCATGATGTCTTGAACCCTAACCCGATCAGAAAACGAGAGGAAGAAAACCCTAGCACGAGGCAGGGAAACTTTTTGTGAGGTCTTTTTTGCAGTGAGTATTGTTGTTTTAGGATGTTGTTCGGCCGTAAGTATGGGCTTTGGTCCAACACTCGGCCCGAAGAGAGGATCGTGTCACGGGAGCCCAACCCAACGTACGGCAACCAGAGAGAGTCTCTTCTCCCTTCTCCGGTCCATGGCCTCGTCCTCA
>NW_025273310.1:0-1346 GCF_018294505.1 Triticum aestivum | reverse complement strand
TGGTTCATCGGGGTGATGGGCTAGAGTGAAATGATTATGCCGGTAATGAGAGTGGTGTGATGAACACGATTTGGTAAAGGTATCGATGAGAGGCCATGTAGGAGTACATGGTGGGTTGTTTCATTGAAGCCGACCTTAAGCACTGAGATCTGTATGTGTGATTTAAGAATCAGCTACTACCATGCATTGGGCCCGAAACCAATGGACCCTCTCGGCTTCTTATTCACCCTAGTTCTCCGTCCAGGAGTTGCAAGTAGTTTCTGGTGTTTGTAGCCTACTGGAGGCCGTGGACAGCGCTGACCATAGGGGTGGGCTGTGATGCGGTAGGTACGTGGCCGGGTGTACCGAATACCCGTTAGGTATCTCGGGAACCCTGTTCACATCGTTCGGGGCCGTATGGGAAACCTCGGCCGGACTCCCTGCGGATGGAACCTGAATAGGCGATAAACCTGGACTGGAGGCTTAGGTGATTAGGTAGGTTGTGGCCGACACCCACGTTGGGCTTCCGCTTGAAGGTTGTCGAGTACATGTCGTGTAAACGACGGTAAGTGGTGAGAGCGTGTATGAAGAAGTACACCCCTGCAGGGTTAACATGATCTATTCGAATAGCCGCGTCCGCGGTAAAGGACTACTTGGTTGCCTATACAGTTCATAGACAAGTAAATGGAAACTACTAAAAGCCTCAAGATAAGTGTGAGTGCCGAGGATGGCTCTTCCGTAGGAAGACGGAGGTGAATCCTCGGTAGTGTATTGAAGTGGTGAGTAGTGGACTCGTGTGCGCAAAACCATTTCAAGTTGGAGTATCGTAGGATAGCCTAGCTAAGAGTCAAAGCTGGCTTGCTGCAATAACTCCACCAACCCTTCTTAATAATATGCATGTATGTAGGATCTGATGTAAGTCTTGCTGAGTACCTTTGTACTCATGTTGCTATAATCTACATTTTTACAGAAGACGCTGCAACCCCTTCTGATGGGTTCTATGTAGACGTTGACATCAACGAGTAGGCTAAAGACCCAGGTGGTGACCCTGAGCTTGTGAAGGACCACGTAGTATAGTAGGCTTTCCAAGCCTCTTTTATTTTACTAGTTGTCTGTACTCAGACAAGTTACTTCCGCTGCTGGTTTGTATGACTGTATGACTTGTATGTTGGGTCGTGAGACCCGTACCTTTGTGTATGTTATGTATGGCTCCCTGAGCCTTAAATAAAGTACTTGTGTCATAGAGTCATGTTGTGATGCTTCGTTGTATTTGCACATATCGAGCATATTGTGTGTATGATTGAAATGCTTGGTATGTGTGGGATCTGACTATCTAGTTGTTTATCTTTAGTAGCCTCTCTTACCGG
>NW_025273309.1:0-1346 GCF_018294505.1 Triticum aestivum | reverse complement strand
TTTTTTTTTGATCCAATAAACATCTGCCATAAGTAGTTCATGGTATTTGGAAGAAGAAGATACCACGGACTTCAAGGACTATCGCAAAGGTTACTAATATCCTAAAGGCACTAGCAATTGCTATCAACATGAAGTAGGTAGAGTGAATCTCGGGTTCAAGAACCCAGGAACAGAATACCTATTACTAAGTAGCATCACGGGATGCTTTCGAGAATAAAAGCCAGAATCATCACACTGGGATCACAAATCATTGCTAGATTACTAGGTGACTCCCTAAAACACCTAGGGTCATAATAATATCTCCAACATATACGCCGAGGTAACAAAGTACCTCAACTCACCGATTAGTGTGATTGAGCTGGCATAAAGGAACATTGAAACGGGAAGAAAGGATTTGCAAATGCATCGGACTACTTAGAAACCTGGGATGACTCGGACAGCATAACGGCTGTAAATGCTCAGAAAAGATTTGAGACATTCACAAAAATGGTGGCATAACCACTCAGAAGCACAATATCAAGGTTTCGAGATCAACAATTAGCATACGGAAGTAAAAACTGAACTCAAGCTTAGAACCATCAATCCTACAAGTCTGCAGATTAGTAACACGTGATCCTGATAGAAAGAGGAGATAGCCTAGTTCTTAATCCCCGTAGAAGAGAAGATGATGACTCAGATCAGAAGGCCATGAGGTATAAGGAGTAAAAAGAGCCTTACATTCCATCCCACAATCAATTCCCTTATATAACTAAGAATTTCTAGACTCAACTTCGACCAGTTTGGCTTGGTAAACCTACAGGCAGTCAAGCTCTGATACCAACGCTGTCAGGACCCCGACTCGATGTCACATCGATCTAGCCGGTAACACCTCATATCACTTTGCGGCCTCACGCACGGTATCCCCATGGGTGTCGCCTTACCTTTGCCCGGGACCGTTTACGCCTTTTGGCTCACGTATATGATAGTGTCGCTAGCATCCATATGATAAGGAGCCCGGGCTGACATGGCTAGTCGTAAACCCAAAGTGGCACAGACTTACAGGGACAGGCATCCATGACCCAGCTTCGAACGTGTCGGTCATCAGCAAATGGGTCCGGGCTGTAGCACTGGGCTAGCAGGACTCCGGTAAACCGGGCTGTAGCGGGCTAACAGGACTCCGGTACTCAAAGCGTGACATTTCCCCGAAGGGACAGACACAGGAACGAAGAAGGACACATGCCGGCCAGCCTAAGTGTTCCAGAGCAGTAGCAAGCTACCATGGCTCAGCGGTAACACTAGGAGACATTTCCCGGTAAGAGAGGCTACTAAAGATAAACAACTAGATAGTCAGATCCCACACATACCAA
>NW_025273308.1:0-1346 GCF_018294505.1 Triticum aestivum | reverse complement strand
CATACTGGACCAATTACTAGAGCTCGTGCACGCCAACTAAATTACCAGGTACTTTCGTTTCTTGGTAATGATTCTATTGTTCATGAGAATATGATGCTGCCTAAATTGGATACATTTGTTTTGCTTACAAATGAAGGGCCTAGCTTGGAGAAGGATGAACATTGGAGCAAGAACAAGCATGGAGATGATGGCATGCGCAAGGGAAACAAGAACGGAGTTACAAGTGATGATTTCAGGACTTTGAAGCCACCATAATGGGTGCATGAAGCCTTGGACGAAATATACAAGACGCCACTTCATAAATTTCGTCCCGAGGCTATTTTAGGTGTTGCGTCACCTTATTATTGGGCCAGGCCCATGTAATTTCGAAATACATAAGTATAGGCTATTTTTAGAGTCCGTATGTGTGGGGAAACAAGAGATAGGGTTGATTTCGGACCCCTCCACCAAGGGCCACGAAATTCCCCCCCTCTTCCTCCATATATACAGCCCTTAGGGCATCGTTTAGACTTTGGGTTTTTTTTAGATTAAAAGTTCGCCATAGCTGCAACTTCGCGTACTTCGTTTGTGTTCAACGACCAGACAAAGGAGTCACAGAACCCCACCTTGATCAATAAAGCTTTCATCTTTTATTCGCAATATCCAGATTGCAATCTTAGTTTCTTGCTTGTTCTTCGTTTGCTCGCAGGAACCAGACCCTCGTGGTCAGGTTGATCGTGCTCCGGCGTGGTCAATAACCTCTCGGAGTTGGTTTAGCGATTGCTAAGGCACGACGTCCTCGCACGTTCGTAGTCGGATCGTCAAAGTCGACTTCCACCAAAGCGATATCCATCATCTCATCGAAAGATCGGGACCCTCGCCTCTATCAGTGGCTAAGAAATTTAGTATCACGATCTGAAACAATAGTATTTGGCACACCATGCAAGCGAATAATTTCACGAAAGAACAAATCAGCAACATTCACATATTGATCTTTGATGGTTTCCAAACCAAATATTTTGAAGTCAAGTTGTGAAAGCATAGTATAGCGGCGAGACAATGCATCAGCAATAACATTTTCTTTTCCCTTCTTGTGTTTAATGACATAAGGAAAAGTCTCAATGAATTCAACCCATTTAGCATGTCTACGGTTCAGTTTAGCTTGACTTTTAATATGTTTCAAAGATTCATGATCAGAATGTATAACAAATTCTTTGGGCCATAAATAATGTTGCCATGTTTCTAAAGTCCGAACAAGAGCATATAATTCTTTATCATAAGTAGAATAATTCAGACTAGGCCCACTCAATTTTTCAGAAAAGTATGCAACAGGTTTGCCATCTTGTAATAACACACCGCCTAATCCA
>NW_025273307.1:0-1346 GCF_018294505.1 Triticum aestivum | reverse complement strand
CGTGATTTCCATGATTGACGAACACCGGGGTGCATTTATGTGTCGCTCATCAACACTCGCAGTTTTGGCCGATTCTGGCCCATTTCGTGGAGTATTACGCACTGTCTTGGGGTATCGAAGTGATTTCAACAATTAACTAACCGCGGGGTGCGTTTACGTTTCGGTCATCAACACTTACATTTTTGTCCGATTCTTGCCTTTTTTGTATACTATTACTCACTGTTTTGGGGTCCCGGAGTGATTTCCACGATTAACGAACCCCAGCGTGCGTTTACGTGTCGGTCATCAACACTCACAGTTTTGGCCGATTTTGGCCCGTTTCGTGGACTATTGCTCACTTTTTTGGGGCCCCGGAGTGATTTCCATGATTAAGGAACCCTTGGGTGCGCTTACGGGTTGGTTATCAACACTCGCGGTTTTTGTCGATTCTGACCCGTTTCGTGGACGGTTACTCACCGTTTTGGGGCCCCAAAGCGATTTCCATGGTTGTTGAACCCCAAGGTGCGCTTAAGTGTAAGTCATCAACAATCGCAGTTTGGGCCGATTCTGGCCCGTTTCTTGGACTATTACTTAGTTATGGGGTCCCAAAATGACCCCGGGTTGTGTTTACGTGTCTGTCAGCAACACTCACAATTTTGTCCAATTCTAACGTGTTTTGTGGACTATTACTCGCTGTTTTCAGGTCCCGAAGTGATTTCCATAGTTGTTGAACCCCAAGGCGCGCTTACGTGTCGGTCATCAATACTCATAGTTTTGGCTGATTCTGGCCCGTATCATGGACTATTACTCTCTTTTTTGGGCCCCCGGAGTGATTTCCACGATTAACGAACCACGGGGGGCATTTACGTGTCGGTCATCCACACTCACAGTTTTGGCCGATTCTGGCCCGTTTCTTGGACTATTACTCTGTTTTTGGGTCTCGGCGTGATTTCCATGATTGACGAACACCGGGGTGCATTTATCTGTCGCTCATCAACAATCGCAGTTTTGGCCGATTCTGGCCCATTTCGTGGAGTATTACGCACTGTTTTGGGGTATCGAAGTGATTTCAACAATTAACTAACCGCGGGGTGCGTTTACGTTTCGGTCATCAACACTTACATTTTTGTCCGATTCTTGCCTTTTTTGTATACTATTACTCGCTGTTTTGGGGTCCCGGAGTGATTTCCACGATTAATGAACCCCGGCGTGCGTTTACGTGTCGGTCATCAACACTCACAGTTTTGGCCGATTTTGGCCCGTTTCGTGGACTATTGCTCACTTTTTTGGGGCCCCGGAGTGATTTCCATGATTAAGGAACCCTTGGGTGCGCTTACGGGTTGGTTATCAACACTCGCGGTTTTTGT
>NW_025273306.1:0-1346 GCF_018294505.1 Triticum aestivum | reverse complement strand
GCTTGTACAAATAATTTTACACTAGAGTTGACTAGCTCTATAGTCTAGTACAAATAATTTTACACTGGAGTTGAACTAGCTCTATAGCCTAGTACAAATAGTTTTACACTAGAGTTGAACTAGCTCTATAAGCTTGTACAAATAATTTTAGACTAGAGTTGAACTAGCTCTATAAGCTAGTTCAAATAATTTTACACTGGAGTTGAACTGGCTCTATAAGCTTGTACAAATAATTTTACAGTAGAGTTGAACTAGCTTTATAAGCTAGTTCAAATAATTTTAAACTAGAGTAGAACTAGCTCTATAAGCTAGTTCAAATAATTTTACACTGGAGTTGAACTAGCTCTATAAGCTTGTGCAAATAATTTTACAGTAGAGTTGAACTAGCTCTATAAGCTAGTTCAAATAATTTTACACTAGAGTTGAACTAGCTCTATAGCCTAGTACAAATAATTTTACACTATCGTTCAACTAGCTCAATAAGCTTCTATAAATAATTTTACACTAGAGTTGAACTAGCTCTATATGCTAGTTCAAATAATTTTACACTAGAGTTGAACTAGCTCTATAAGCTAGTTCAAATAATTTTACACTAGAGTTGAACTGGCTCTATAAGCTAGTTCAAATAATTTTACACTAGAGTTGAACTAGCTCTATAGCCTAGTTAAAATAGTTTTACAATAGAGTTGAACTAGCTCTATATGCTTGTACAAATAATTTTAGACTAGAGTTGAACTAGCTCTATAAGCTAGTTCAAATAATTTTACAGTGGAGTTGAACTAGCTCTATAAGCTTGTACAAATAATTTTACAGTAGATTTGAACTAGCTTTATAAGCTAGTTCAAATAATTTTAAACTAGAGTTGAACTAGCTCTATAAGCGAGTTCAAATAATTTTACACTGGAGTTGAACTAGCTCTATAAGCTTGTACAAATAATTTTACAATAGAGTTGAACTAGCTCTATAAACTTGTACAAATAATTTTACTGTAGAGTTGAACTAGCTTTATAGGCTAGTTCAAATAATTTTAAACTAGAGTTGAACTACCTCTATAAGCTAGTTCAAATAATTTTACACTGGAGTTGAACTAGCTCTATAAGCTTGTACAAATAATTTTGTAGTAGAGTCGAACTAGCTCTATAAGCTAGTTCAAATAATTTTACACTAGAGTTGAACTAGCTCTATAGCCTAGTACAAATAATTTTACACTAGAGTTGAACTAGCTCTATAAGCTTCTATAAATAATTTTACACTAGAGTTGAACTAGCTCTATAAGCTAGTTCAAATAATTTTACACTAGAGTTGAACTAGCTCTATAGCCTAGTACAAATAATTATACACTAGAG
>NW_025273305.1:0-1346 GCF_018294505.1 Triticum aestivum | reverse complement strand
ACCCAAAAATAATGTTCCTATAACTACTAGGATGTGGTGGTAAAACGCTCACAGTAAAGCAAATATCAATGTCTTACAAGTTCTTACCATGCAGCAGGCGGTGATCGGCAACCAGCGGTGTCAAGTAACTCCGAATATTGAGTAAAGCGATTGCCAGGGGAGCGTACGTATACACGGTGTAGAAATATGTGGAGCTGGGTTGGCTATATATGGTAGCAAAAGATTAGCAATAATCAATTCAAAGATGCAATATTGAATAAACGCTCAACAACGGTACTGTGCTGGTCCTAGGCTAGACCGGACTAGAGACGCGAGCCTAGAACACTAATGAGGTCACGGCGTAGCACAACTAGCATCAATGAAGGATACTAAGTAGCTCTTGATAGCAAGATATAAGTGAAGATCACAACGGCAGTGAAGATAATGATGAAAAACAACTGCCAAGCAGGATATACAACAACTCTCTCTCCAACTTTCCTCTTGAAAAGTTTGAGACAATTTTCTGATAAATTCTTTCAAAGAATGCTACTAACTCAAGCTTTCCAATGCAAAAAGAATCACTCAATTCCGAGTTGATATGAGGAGTCAAAGAATTCTAAAACTGGCCTGAAATATTGGAACAAGCTGTGTTCACGAACTTCGGAGGGCGAAAAGACCTATTTAGAAGCCGATTTTTAGGTATCAAATATTGAACTTGCTTCTGCAACTATTTAGATGCGGCTCGTTGCTAGCTTCAATTTGAGTACTCACGGAGCCAAAACGGACTTCGTATGAGGAAGATACACCTGTTTTACTAAACAGTGCGCAAAACAGATTCCAATCCGAATTCAGGTACGAGATTGATTCTAGATAGATCCAATTTTTTTTCTCTCTTTTTTTTCTCACGCTTTTTTTTCTTTTTCTTCTCTCTCTTTTTCTTTTTTTTTCTTTCCTTTTTTCTCTTTTTTTTTCTTTCCAAGACAAACTAGATAAGATGCAGATTGGATCAGGCGAAGATGTGAATGACCTCAACTATGATTATGACAATGAACAGTGCGTAGCACGTGGTGGAAATTAATAGATGGGATGGTGGACAGCGGAAGGGATAATGATGCAGCGGCGGCGTGACTAATGTGAACAGAACTCGAAACTCTAAAGGAACTAGACGCTAAGACCAGCAACTGACACGACGATGCAACCGATAATTCAACTATGCAAGCAATGAATAGAAAATTGCAAAGGCTCAGACTGGCTTGGATAAAGGATGAACAGATCTAACTTTTTTTGTGTGGCTTTTTCTTGGACAATAGGTAAGAAAATAAATCTAATCTAGGAAAACTGGAAATTCTCACCGAGCAACCTGAAAA
>NW_025273304.1:0-1346 GCF_018294505.1 Triticum aestivum | reverse complement strand
CACATTTTCCTTTCCATTCTTCTGTTTAATCTGATAATCATATTTTCCTTTCCATTGTTTGGTTTAACCTTTCTGGTGATCTATATGATCTAAGCAGTAGTATTCTCCTGCTTATGTAAACACCCCGGTGTACAATTCTGTCAGTAAGACCCTGTTACTATTGTCGATGATATTCCGGTAACCACCGATGGACGAGAACTTTGCCTATTGGTCCGCCTCGTTTCGGCGAGCAGGAAAATGGTTCTCTTCGTCCCTCGCCCTTGGTACCGATGTGGTTGCCGACATAAAAGACATGCTATCCTCTGACATGCCTTGCTTACATGATCATGCAAGACGTCTCCGCCCTTCCTACTTTTAACCCACATGGTGGGCCCATAACCCACAGTTCCACAGGATCGAAACCTGACTCTCCTGTACACCCTTTTGTCAAAGTTATTCCTCGTGCTTGACTTTATATGTAATTCACGGGCCACCTGCCTATTGATCTATTCTGGTATAAGACGCAATACTTATTCCTGATTGCTTTGAGCCCCTTTCACGCCCTGTTTCAGGCATCGAACGATTGCCTGGCCGCTTGAAACTCCTTATTGTACCTTCTTACTTTGCTCTCGATGTTTTCCTAAGTTTCGACTCAAGGGATACCTTGGTCCAAAACCCCAGAGCTAATTGCCGAATATCAGCCCTTGCAGACACCTGTCCTTGTAGTTTCCCTCCTATCCTTTCGTAAGTACGATGGAGTCCCCGAGGAAAGGATGCCAGCTTCATCATGTTGACCTGAAGCAGGAAAATGAAGACATCAACGTAATGGATCAACCGCTTCAAGAAGAGCAACCAAGATCGAGGACGCTCGTTAGAATTTCGCGACCAAATCCCTTTCCCGTCACTTTCCCTCTTAAATCTCGGGACGAGATTTCTTGTAGTGGAGGAGAATTGTGACGCCCGGATAATTAAGCTACAGTAATCCCACGTTAACGATGCCACGTCACCCCGTTTACTGTTGATAAACTCTCGATAGTTCAGAACCGAAACAAATTCAAAATTTAAATAAAAGCAAATAATAAAAGTTTACAAATATTAAAACTAAAATGTTCGGAGTGAGCCAAATAGTCCATATTAAATATTGGTGAAGAAACCACACTTTTGTAAAGTATTTAACTGCACTATAGTAAGTAAAAACAGCAGCAAAACAATTATTTAAATGCTTTTAAATACTAAACAAATGTTAATCTAGTTTATATAATCACCAAACTTTTTGGAGTAGGTGGCCTATGTTATTATGCTAATTTAGGAGTAGGGGTTGTATTTTTGTAAACTGTTTTGCTAACTAAAATAAATAAAACAGAAAA
>NW_025273303.1:0-1346 GCF_018294505.1 Triticum aestivum | reverse complement strand
CAGAATATTATTTAAACTTCAAAAATTCATAACTTTTATTCTGTAACTCCAAATTGGACAAATTATATATGAAAAATGATCAGAAAAATCCAATCTATCCATCTGTACTATTTTCATGCATGATCAAACAAGTTAAATTGATGTTTTAATCAGAACAAGGAAAAGCACTTTAAAAGGCCATATTTGAATTTGAAATTTGAATCCTTGATTCAAATTTGTTCAAACACATCTGGTTTTAGTTGCATTAGCCCAACACACTCATATTGCCATGTTTCATGCATGCATCATATTGTTGCACATTGTTTGGTGATGCTTGTGTATCGATGTCCTTTGCGACAGGATCTGTCCCCGAGGAGTACCGTGATTACCCTAACGAAGAACCGTATCCGTGCAACGAACCATCAGGCAAGCAACCAACCATTTGATCATATCGATACAATCCCATGTTCTCGCTCCTGCTCTCTTTTACTGCATTAAGACAACGCGATTCAAACTGCTATGTGCTACGGTAGTTGAACCCATTTCCTCTGCATGTCCTGTCATTGCCACAGTAACTAGATGAAACCCACTAGCATGTGTAGGAGTTGATTGAGCCATATGTATGTGTTGTTCCTACCTTGCTATGCCTGCTATGCTTAGAGTCGTGTCAGGTCTGGTTCATCTGGGTGATGGGCTAGAGTGAAATGATTATGTCGGTAATGAGAGTGGTGTGGTGAACACGATTTGGTAAAGGTATCGATGAGAGGCCATGTAGGAGTACATGGTGGGTTGTTTCATTGAAGCCGACCTTAAGCACTGAGATCTGTATGTGTGATTTAAGAATCAGCTACTACCATACATTGGGCCCTGACATATGACCCCGCTCGACTTCTTATTCACCCTAGCTCTCTGTCCAGGAGTTGCAAGTAGTTTCTGGTGTTTGTAGCCTACTGGAGGCCGTGGACAGCGCTGACCGTAGGGGTGGGCTGTGATGCGGTAGGTACGTGGCTGGGTGTACCGAATACCCGTTAGGTATCTCGGGAACCCTGTTCACATCGTTCGGGGCCGTATGGGAAACCTCGGCCGGACTCCCTGCGGATGGAACCTGAATAGGCGATAAACCTGGACTAGAGGCTTAAGTGTTTAGGTAGGTCGTGGTCTACACCCACGTCGGCTTTCGCTTGAAGTCTGCCGAGCACATGTCGTGTGCAGACGCTAAGTGGTGGAAACATGTATGAAGAAGTACACCCCTGCAGGGTTAACATGATCTATTCGAATAGCCGCGTCCGCGGTAAAGGACTACTTGGTTGCCTATACAGTTCATAGACAAGTAAATGGATACTATTAAAAGCCTCAAGATAAGTGTG
>NW_025273302.1:0-1346 GCF_018294505.1 Triticum aestivum | reverse complement strand
ATATATATATATATATATATGAGATACTCTTGGGATAATATAACAAGTGTAAAGCACATGACCATTTAATGTTACTTTCTATCTTCGTTGAGCGCCAAACTGATATGTCCACAACAAGTAGTAAGGCTATGATCAGATAAGCTAGATCAATCCTATGTAAGAATTTTAGCAACCAGGACGTGAACAAATCCACCAGAGAGCTACCATTCCAACCTTTGTGCTGCATGCAAGCTATCGATTGAGGTAAGCATGCCCTGGTGCTCACTTTTCAAGCAACTGGGACATGGAAGCCGAGGCGGCGGCCCCTGATGGTGGCTTTCCGGCAGGCTCCATGGCGGTAGTGGTGGCTACGCTTCTTGGTCGTTTGGATGGTGCGGGTGTGGCGGTGGATGGTTCGGACACACTTTCTGTTCTTAGGAGTAGCGTTGCCCAGATCCGGATTTAGAGGCCTGCTCTCGCCGTGGCTGGTCTGGGTGCTTCAAGGTGTCATGGGTGAGCTGCCGAGCGAAAACTCCGCGCTTTGGCACTTGTAGTGAGGACATCTGCGGGTGTCGTTATCTTCTTGAATACGTCGTCGTGGTTCTCCTCCATGTGGCAAGCCTCCGGTGAAAACCCTTGTCCTATTTGGGCTCGACAGCGATGGTGCTTGCGTTACCCTTCTGAGGGTGTTGTCGTGGAGGCTAGGAGCCCTAACTCATGTCGTGGCGTTTTAATCTGGCCGTTCTATGTTTAGGTGTTTGGCAGCGCAGTCGTGTTCGGTTATTTAGGGATTTGCTGTGTCATAGGGCTGCCTCACCACTTGTATCATTATGTGGTGTAATTGGGTGTTGTTGCTTTACATATAAAGCGGGGTGAGAGCATGTTTTGATAATTTCTTAATACGTTTAGCTCTTGCATACTGTTTTTCCGTTCTCCATTTTTTTAAAGGAGGATAACCCCCAGCCTCTGCATTAGGATGATGCATGCAGGCATATATTATTAAAAGTGCAAAGTTCAGCAGCTGAACACTATTGACCCGAAAATAAAGCGGAAAACAAACACTGAGGCCGTATACCTCGCGACAGTACCTCCCCAGATAGCCACTAATCCCTATGATACGAGAGACAACATAAACGAAAAATAAACAACCCCTAGGCTACGCCTTCAAGAAGGAATCGTCGCACGTGCGCCGATGATGGAGAGTCCACCACAAGGTTGAACTCTAGATTCTCATCCCCAAAGCCAAGCTTCAATCCACCACCTTCAATAAGGACACGACATAGGCGCACACCGACATAGTCTGATCAGTGATCTTGTGTTTCCACCGGAGTGCATAAACTCGTCGTTGAAGCCGTCTGCACCATCCT
>NW_025273301.1:0-1346 GCF_018294505.1 Triticum aestivum | reverse complement strand
TTTAGCACCGCTTTCCACCCTCAGTCGAGTGGTCAAGTGGAACGCGTCAATCAGATTCTAGAAGACATGCTTCGAGCCTCTGTTATCTCATTCGGAATGGACTGGGAGAAGTGCCTTCCATTTGCCGAATTCGCTTACAACAACAGCTATCAATCTAGCTTGGGTAAAGCCCCTTTTGAAGTTCTCTATGGACGACGATGTCGAACACCCCTTAACTGGTCAGAGACCGGGGAAAGACAATTCTTTGGCCCGGATATGATTCAGGAAGCAGAAGAACAAGTTCGTATCGTTCGTGAAAAGTTGAAAACAGCCCAATCTCGTCAAAAGAGTCAATATGACCGAAAACATAAGGCTATGACTTTCGAGGTTGACGAGAAGGCTTATCTTCGGGTCACCCCTCTGAAGGGAACCCATTGTTTCGGTATCAAAGGCAAATTGGCTCCTCGTTACATTGGACCTTTTCGCATTCTTGCCAAACGAGGAGAAGTTGCCTACCAGTTGGAACTACCTCCGCACCTCTCCAGAGTTCACGATGTCTTCCACGTTTCTCAACTCAGGCGTTGCTTCTCGGACCCTATCCGTGAAGTGGACCATGAAACGCTTGATCTCCAAGATAATCTTACATATCGAGAGTACCCCATTCGTATCCTCGATCAGGCCGAACGTACCACGCGACGTCATAATATCAAGTTTCTCAAGGTTCAATGGTCGCACCATTCTGAGGATGAAGCAACTTGGGAAAGGGAGGATCGTCTTCGACTCGAGTATCCCGCCTTCTTCCCGGAGGAACCCAAATCTCGGGACGAGATTCTTTTAAGTGGGGGTGAGTTGTCACATCCTAGTTAGCCATGCATTAGAGTGTTGCATCATGTTTACTCTTTCATCAGAAACTTGAAATGGGGATCTGTGAAACCCTCAGAATCTTTTTGAAAATGATCCAAATAAAAATTTCTCCAAAAAGGTCCAAGAAAATGCTCATGTTGCTCTCTGAAAATATTGGACAGAGATGAAAATCAAACCAATATTTTTAAGAGTTCACAGGTATTTATTTTGGGCATTTGGAATTAATGCATAATTATTTGCATTGGAAATATATTATTATATATATTAATATATGTCCAAATATTATGCCATTTATAAAGGAGCTCTGGAATAATATATATAGCTCCTGCAAAAATTGGCATAAGTTAAATAAATGATTTAATATATTATTTAAATCAAAACAAATGTCAGAAATTAGAAAAAACAGAAATAAATAACAGGAGGAGCTTACCTGGGCTCCTCCACTGTGCGGCCCAGCCAGCTGGCCGGCCCAGCCAGCAGCCGGCCCAGCCCACCTCCCTCCT
>NW_025273300.1:0-1346 GCF_018294505.1 Triticum aestivum | reverse complement strand
GACTAAAGCTCCTCCCCTATATATACCAGTTCAGCACGCTCACTTAGCCATTTGGTGCCACTTCTCTTCACAAGCTTCACAAGGGGGTGTAGGTTTGCTTTTGGTTCCTCTTATGCACACAAGGTGTTTGATGAAATGCCCCAAGAGGGTGAAACAAACATGATATGAAGTGTTGGAGCCACACTTGAGGTTCCTCATTTATTTTTTCCTCCTCGATCACGGTTAGCAACTTGAACCTTTCATGCATGTGTGTCATTGATAAAATATGCATGTGTGTTGTTCATTGTTTAATTTCTATTGTTTATAGCTAGTTAGTTTAACAAATGCATGATGGTTAATTATATATTTTATATTATAATAATGCA
This sequence comes from Triticum aestivum, assembly GCF_018294505.1. Taxonomy (NCBI): domain Eukaryota; kingdom Viridiplantae; phylum Streptophyta; class Magnoliopsida; order Poales; family Poaceae; genus Triticum; species Triticum aestivum. The sequence goes on along the minus strand of NW_025273300.1, from coordinate 981 downwards.
GATGAATCAGCAATGGATGTACGGTAACCGACTCTCCCGCGAGTTCACTACGGGTTTGAAAGATTTCCTCGTAGTGGCTAATGCGAACAAGCAGAAGGGTTTTGTTATCTGTTCATGTGTTGACTGTAAGAATCAGAAGGGTTACTCTTCCTCAAGAGAAGTTCACCTGCACCTGCTTCGGCACGGTTTCATGCCAAGCTATAATTGTTGGACCAAGCATGGAGAAAGAGGGGTTATAATGGAAGAAGATGAAGAAGGGGATGATTTCATCGATGAAAGCTATCTTGCTCATTTCGGTGATACTTTCATGGAGGATGCTGAAGGTGAAGGGGAAGGTGAAGGTGAAGAAGAGGCACGTGATGAGACCGTTGATGATCTTGGTCGGACCATTGCTGATGCACGGAGACGCTGCGAAACTGAAAAGGAGAGGGAGAATTTGGATCGCATGTTAGAGGATCACAGAAAGTCGTTGTACCCCAGATGCGATGATGGTCTGAAAAAGCTGGGCTGCACACTGGATTTGCTAAAATGGAAGGCACAGGCAGGTGTAGCTGACTCGGCATTTGAAAACTTGCTGAAAATGTTGAAGAATATGTTTCCAAAGAATAACGAGTTGCCCGCCAGTACGTACGAAGCAAAGAAGGTTGTCTGCCCTCTAGGTTTAGAGGTTCTGAAGATACATGCATGCATCAACGACTGCATCCTCTACCGCGGTGAATACGAGAATTTGAATGAATGCCCGGTATGCACTGCATTGCGTTATAAGATCAGAGGCGATGACCCTGGTGACGATGTTGAGGGCGAGAAACCCAGGAAGAGGGTTCCCGCCAAGGTGATGTGGTATGCTCCTATAATACCACGGTTGAAACGTCTGTTCAGGAACAAAGAGCATGCCAAGTTGTTGCGATGGCACAAAGAGGACCGTAAGTCGGACGGGGAGTTGAGACACACCGCAGATGGAACGCAATGGAGAAAGATCGA
>NW_025273299.1:0-1346 GCF_018294505.1 Triticum aestivum | reverse complement strand
GCCCACGCCCTAGAACAAAAAAAAGATTTAAAAAAAATAATAAAAAATTAAAAAAATAAAAAAAGTAAATAAATAATTAAAATAATTAAAATATTAATTAATTAATTAAAGAATTAATTAACTTAATTAAACCTGGTTAGACTAATTAATCATTTAATTAACCTGACTAATCTACTAATTAGATTAATTAATTTAGTTAGTTAGTTATCAGTCAATGACATGCGGGACCCACTGTCAGGGTTGACTCAGTCAACCCCTGTTGACTGCTGACGTCAGCATGACATCATGCTGACGTCATAAATACATTTTTTCGAATTAATTAAATAAATAATTAAATTCCAAAATTGTTAAAATCTTTTAAAAATCATATCTTTTAATCCGTAACTCGGATTAAAATGTTTTCAACATGAAAGTTGCTCAGAACGACGAGACGAACCCGGATACGCAGCCTGTTCGTCCACCACACACCTCTAACATACCAAACACGCAACTTTCCCCCTCCGGTTCATCTGTCCGAAAACGCGAAACACCGGGAATACTTTCCCGGATGATTCCCCCCTTAACCAGTACCACCTCATACAACGTTAGGGCACGCCTAGCATCGCTTCTTGACATGTCATGCATCGATATGCATCTGTTTACTTGGTATTCATTGTTTCTTCCCCCTCTTCTCTCCGGTAGACTACGAGACCGACGCTGCTGCTGCCCAGTTCGACTACGGAGTTGACGACCCCTCTCTCTTGCCAGGGCAACCAGGCAAGCCCCCCCCCTTGATCACCAGATATCGCCTATTCTTCTCTATACTGCTTGCATTAGAGTAGTGTAGCATGTTACTGCTTTCGTTAATCCTATTCTGATGCATAGCCTGACATTGTCGCTACATCTGTTGATACCTTACCTGCAATCCTAAATGCTTAGTATAGGATGCTAGTTTATCATCATCGGCCCTACATTCTTGTCAGTCTGCCTTGCTATACTATCGGGCCGTGATCACTTGGGAGGTGATCACGGGTATATATTATACATACATACATACTATACAGATGGTGACTAAAGTCGGGTCAGCTCATTGAGTACCCGCAAGTGATTCTGACGAGGGGGCTGAAAGGACAGGTGGCTCCATCCCGGTAGAGGTGGGCCTGGGTTCCCGACGGCTCTCGACTGTTACTTTGTGGCGGAGCGACAGGGCAGGTTGAGACCACCTAGGAGACAGGTGGGCCTGGCCCTGTTCGGCGTTCGCGGATACTTAACACGCTTAACGAGATCTTGGTATTTGATCTGAGTCTGGCTACGAGCCTATACGCACTAACCATCTACGTGGGAGTAGTTATGGGTATCCCGACGTC
>NW_025273298.1:0-1346 GCF_018294505.1 Triticum aestivum | reverse complement strand
ACTTCATTTGTTATTTTTCATGCATTTACTGGTTATTTTGAGCTATAAAACCCTCAAATTGAAAAGCATTTCAAATGAACTCTGAAAAGGTTGAAAGTTGGCATGGTATCATCATTTGACCCACATATCATGTGAAAGAAAGTAGAGAGGGTTACGGCAAAAACTGGATGCACTTCGTGTACAAAACGGACAATCTCTTTCGAAGTATCAGGGTTTCATATGGAAACTCGTTTGTTACAAAGGGATTTCATTTTTTTGAACTTATTTGAACTCCATAGTTTTTCTGTGCTCAAAATGCACCATTCAGAGCCACATCATCAATTTTCAACCCTTTCTGACTTCATTTGTTATTTTTCATGCATTTACTGATTATTTTGAGCTATAAGACCCTGAAATTGGAAAGCATTTCAAATGAACTCTGAAAAGGTTGAAAGTTGGCATGGTATCATCATTTGACCCACACAGCATGTGCAAGAATGTAGAGAGGGTTACGGCAGAAACAGGATGCACTTCGTGTACAAGACGGACAATCTCTTTCGAAGTATCAAGGTTTCATACGGAAACTCGTCTGTTACAAAGGGGTTTCATTTTTTTGAACTTATTTGAACTCCATAGTTTTTCTGTGCACGAAATGCACCATTTAAAGCCACATCATCAATTTTCAACCCTTTCTGACTTCATTTGTATTTTTTCATGCATTTACTGGTTATTTTGAGCTATAAGACCCTGAAATTGAAAAGCATTTCAAACAAACTCTGAAAAGGTTGAATGTTGGCATGGTATCATCATTTGACCCACATAGCATGTGCAAGAAAGTAGAGAGGGTTACGGCAAAAACTGGATGCACTTCGTGTACAAAACGGACAATCTCTTTCGAAGTATCAGGGTTTCATACGGAAACTCGTTTGTTACAAAGGGATTTAATTTTTTTAACTTATTTGAACTCCATAGTTTTTCTGTGCTCAAAATGCACCATTCAGAGCCACATCATCAATTTTCAACCCTTTCTGACTTCATTTGTTATTTTTCATGCATTTACTGATTATTTTGAGCTATAAGACCCTGAAATTGGAAAGCATTTCAAATGAACTCTGAAAAGGTTGAAAGTTGGCATGGTATCATCATTTGACCCACACAGAATGTGCAAGAATGTAGAGAGGGTTACGGCAGAAACAGGATGCACTTCGTGTACAAGACGGACAATCTCTTTCGAAGTATCAGGGTTTCATACGGAAACTCGTCTGTTACAAAGGGGTTTCATTTTTTTGAACTTATTTGAACTCCATAGTTTTTCTGTGCTCAAAATGCACCATTCAAAGCCACATCATCAATTTTCAACCCTTTCT
>NW_025273297.1:0-1346 GCF_018294505.1 Triticum aestivum | reverse complement strand
ATGTATGTGTGTATATCTGTTTATATGTCCTTTTTAGATCTTTTTTTGCATTTTTATAAAAAATATATATATGTATGTATATATGTTCTCTGTGTATATATATGTTCATGTATATATGCAAAAGATAGATTTTTAGAAAAGTTAGGATTTTTTTCTGTTCATAGATTTTTTTGGTGATATTAATTATTGTAGAATATGCAAATGTTTGTATATTCATATGAACAATGCATTAGGCAAAACCTTTACTTTATTTCGAAATTTTCTATTTGAACATTTTTTATGAATGAGAGGAAAAAGGAAAATAAGAAGAGGAAGAAAGGAGAAGAAGAGGAGAGGAAGAAGAGGAGAAATAAATAAGAAGAGAAGAAAAGAAGATGAGAAGAAGAAAGGAATAGAAGAGAAGAAGAAAAAATAGAAAAAATTCTATTTTTTCTTCTTCTCTCCTCTATTCCTTTCTTCTTCTCCTCTTTTTATTTCTTCTTCGTTTTCTTATGTTTTATCGGGTCTGTCGTCGTCGATATACCCCTCTCCTGATAACTTCAACACGAGGGGGGTCGATATACCCCCTCCCCGATAATATTATTTTCCCATGTACGTATGTCGTCATTGTCGATATAACCCCCTCCCGATAACTTCAACACGTGGGGGGGGGGGGTCGATATACCCCCTCCCCGATAACATTATTTTCCCATGTATGTATGTCGTCGTTGTCGATATATATAACTCCCTCCCAGATAACTTCGACATGATGGACGGTCGATATTTATAACCCCTCTCGACCGTGATAACTTATACCACGGGAGCACCCCCCCGGCCCTCTCGCTCGACCAAAACTCTCGAGGACACCCAAACCCTAGAAAAAAACGATGTCAGTCTCCTACCCCCTCCCGCCGCGCCCCTACCCTTGAAGCGTTGCCGAGGCCACCCCAAACCCGGAATAAGCTAGGTCTACGTTTGCACTAATATATCCACCTGCTATCATGTTTGTGTAATAATTGCCATGTTGTAATATTTGCAGAAACAATGGAGCACGGACGAGACGAGCAAGCAGAAGAGGTGTTGGGGGACATAATCTTAGCCGGAGGTGATATCTTGTCGTATCTTAACGACAATGATGGTCTGGAAGAACAGGGTGAAGAAGCAGGCTACGGTGATCGAAGAGTGGAGGAGGAAAGACATGATTATGATGGCTCCGGTGACCCAATGCTGGTGCAAGAAGGAGCCCGTGGTGACGGCTCCGGTGACCGAACAGAGTCCGGCCAGGTAAATATATTAGTTAAGCCTGTGCTGACTAGCTAATTGATGCATTCATTGTTTTGGTATGTACACATATTAATTAACACTCG
>NW_025273296.1:0-1346 GCF_018294505.1 Triticum aestivum | reverse complement strand
GTAGAGTGAATCTCGGGTTCAGAACCCAGGAGTAGAATACCTACTACTAAGTAGCATCACGGGATGCTTCCGAGAATAAAGGCCAGAATCTTCACACTAGGACACAAATCATGGCTAGACCACTAGATGATCCCCTAAGCACTTAGGGTCATAATAATAATTCCAACATATATGTCGAGGCAATAATTACCTCAACACACCGATTAGTGTGGTTAATCTGGCCCATGGGAACATCGGAAACAGAAGGAAGGGATTTGCAAATGCATCGAACTATTTAGAAACCTGGGATGACTCGGACAGCATAACGGCTATAATTGCTCAAAAAGATTTGAGACAATCACAAAAATGGTGGCATAACCACTCAGAAGCACAATATCAAGGTTCCGAGATCAACAATTAACATACGGAAGTAGTAGGAACTGAACTGAGACTTAAATCCAACAATCTTATAAGTCTACTGATTAGTAACACGTGATCCTAATAGAAAGAAGAGATAGCCTAGTTCTTAATCCCCGCAGGAAAGATAAGATGACTCAGATCAGAAGGGCATGAGGTATAAGGAGTAAAAGAGCCTTACGTTCCATCCCACAATCAATTCCCTTATATAACTAAAGAATTTCTAAACTCAACTTCGACCAGTTTGGCTTGGTAATCCTACAGGCAGTCAAGCTCTGATACCAACGCTGTCAGGACCCCGACTCGATGTCACATCGATCTAGCCGGTAACAACTCATATCACTTTGCGGCCTCACGCACGGTATCCCCACGGGTGTCGCCTTACCTTTGCCCGGGACCGTTTGCGCCTTTTGGCTCACGTATATGATAGTGTCGCTAGCATCCATATGATAAAGAGCCCGGGCTGACATGACTAGTCGTAAACCCAAAGCGGCACAGACTTACAGGGACAGGCATCCATGACCCAGCATCGAACGTGTCGGTCATCAGCGAGTGAATCCAGGCTGTAGCACTGGGCTAGCAGGACTCCGGTGAACCGGGCTGTAGCGGGCTAACAGGACTCCGGTATTCATCGCGTGACATTTCCTCGAAGGGACAGACACAGGAACGAAGAAGGACACATGCCGGCCAGCCTAAGTGTTCCGGAGCAGTAGCAAGCTACCATGGCTCGGTGGAAACACTAGGAGACATTTCCCGGTAAGAGAGGCTACTAAAGATAAACAACTAGATAGTCAGATCCCACACATACCAAGCATTTCAATAACATACACACAATATGCTCGATATGTGCAATACAACATGGCATCACAAAATGACTCTACGACTCAAGTATTATTCAATAGGCTCCGAGGAGCGAGATAATACAACAGGGGTCTCACGACCCAACAATC
>NW_025273295.1:0-1346 GCF_018294505.1 Triticum aestivum | reverse complement strand
ACTCGACAAGTGCGAGTATTTATTTGAGGGGGTATTCATGTAGTAAGGAACTGCTAGGCAGTAGGCACAAAGTATTCTCGGATCAATAGAGAAAACTTCGGGGTATCTTGTAATAACAAGATCACTGGGGGATGATCGTATGAATGGCAAGTGTAAGTAGTTATCCATACGGATTTATCGGTGGCCAGGAATAGCAAAAGTGATGGGCACAAAGTCTCGAGAGAATATCAAAGAGTATCTCCGAATTCTTCTGATTAGCAGACGATCATCTGAAGTGAGGGGCTCTCCGGGAGAAAGTACTCGCGAGAACCTAAAGTTAGTTTTGTTATTAGCAAAATCGTTTAACCCGAATAGAAGAGAGTTCAGAATCCCAGAGTAAAGATCGAGGAGTAAAAGATCCTAATACCACCCAATGGCGACGTGTGCCCGTAAGACACACAGCCATGTTAGTAAAAGTTTTGCAATGTCTAGACTCGACTTCGGCCAAGGAGTTGGAAGGGGGATTCCTACAGGCAGTCGGCTCTGATACCAACTTGTGACGCCCCCGATTTAATCGTACACTAATCATACATGCAAACGTGTACGATCAAGATCAGGGACTCACGGGGAGATATCACAACACAACTCTACAAATAAAATAAGTCATACAAGCATCATATTACAAGCCAGGGGCCTCGAGGGCTCGAATACAAGAGCTCTATCATAGACGAGTCAGCGGAAGCAACAATATCTGAGTACAGACATAAGTTAAACAAGTTTGCCTTAAGAAGGCTAGCACAAACTGGGATACAGATCGAAAGAGGCGCAGGCCTCCTGCCTGGGATCCTCCTAACTACTCCTGGACGTCGTCAGCGGGCAGCACGTAGTAGTAGGCACCTCCGGTGTAGTAGGGGTCGTCGTCGACGGTGGCGTCTGGCTCCTGGACTCCAGCATCTGGTTGCGACAACCAGGAAGAAGGAAAGGGGGAAAAAGGGGGGAGAAAGCAACCGTGAGTACTCATCCAAAGTACTCGCAAGCAAGGAACTACACTACATATGCATGGGTATATGTGTAAGGAGGCCATATCAGTGGACTGAACTGCAGAATGCCAGAATAAGAGGGGGATAGCTAGTCCTGTCGAAGACTACGCTTCTGGTCACCTTCGTCTTGCATCAAGTATAAGAGAGTAGATTGAAGTCCTCCAAGTAGCATCTCCCAATAACATCTCATAGCATAATCCTACCCGGCGATCCCCTCCTCATATCCCTGAGGTAGAGCGACCACCGGTTGTATCTGGCACTTGGAAGGGTGTGTTTTATTAAGTATCCGGTTCTAGTTGTCATAAGGTCAAGGTACAACTCCAAGTC
>NW_025273294.1:0-1346 GCF_018294505.1 Triticum aestivum | reverse complement strand
TACTCACCGTTTTGCGGTCACGAAGCGATTTCCATAGTTGTTGAATCCCAAGGTGCGCTTACGTTTCGGTCATCAACTCTCATAGCATTGGCCAATTCTGGCCCGTTTTGTGGACTATTACTGATTGTTTTGGGGTCCCGGAGTGATTTCCACGATTAACAAACCCCGTGGTGCGTTTAACTGTGGGTCATCAACACTCGTGGTTTTTGTCGATTCTGGCCCGTTTCATGGACTATTACTCACATTTTTGGGGTCCCAAAGCAATTTGCATGGATGTCGAACCCCAAGGTGCGCTTACGTATCGGTCATCAACAATCGCAGTTTCGGCTGATTCTGGCCCGTTTCTTGGACTATTACTCAGTTTTGGGGTAACGTAGTGATTTCCACGACCAACGAACACCGGTGTGTTTATGTGTCGGTCATCAACATTTGCAGTTTTGGCCGATTTTGGCCCGTTTCATGGACTATTACTCACTGATTTCGGGTCCCTGAGCGATTTCCATGATTGAAGAACCACGGGGTGCGTTTATGTATCGTTGATCAATAACACTAGGTTTTACCGATTCAGGGCTCTTTCATGGACTATTACTCACCGTTTTGCAGTCCCAAAGTGATTTCCATGCTTGTTGAACCCCAAGATGTGCTTACGTGCTGGTCGTCAAGACTCGCAGATTGGGCCGATTCTGGCCCGTTTCTCTGACTATTACTCAGTTTTGGGGTCTCGAAGTGATTTCCACGATTGACGAACACCGCGGTGCGTTTACGTGTCCGTCATCAACACTCACAATTTTGGCCCATTCTGGTACGTTTTGTGCACTGTTACTCACCGTTTTGGGGTCCCAGAGCGATTTCCATGATTGACGATCCCTGGGGTGCGTTTACGTTCCCGTCGTCAACCCTCACAGTTTTGGCGAATTGTGACCCATTTCGTGGACTATTACTCACCGTTTTGGGATCCCAAAGCCATTTCCATAGTTGTTGAACCCCAAGGTGTGCTTACATGTCGGTCATCAACAGTCACAGTTTTGGCCGATTCTGGCCCGTTTTGTGGACTATTACTCACTTTTTTGGGGTCCCAGAGTGATTTCCATGATTAACGAATCCCGGGGTGCGTTTACGTGTCAGACATCAACACTCGCGGTTTTTGACGATTCTGGCCCGTTTCATGGACTATTACTCACCGTTTTGCGGTCACGAAGCGATTTCCATAGTTGTTGAATCCCAAGGTGCGCTTACGTTTCGGTCATCAACTCTCATAGTATTGGCCAATTCTGGCCCGTTTTGTGGACTATTACTGATTGTTTTGGGGTCCCGGAGTGATTTCCACGATTAACAAACCCCGTGGT
>NW_025273293.1:0-1346 GCF_018294505.1 Triticum aestivum | reverse complement strand
GGGGGGGGGCACGCCTCGGAGACGCGTCCCGCCTCTTCGGACATGCCACCACACCACCCCGCATGTATGAGGGCCCGGTGCGATGCTCCGGTGGCATTGCTACCCCCAGTGCCCCCGTCCCGCCTAACCCTGTAGCGTTTGACCACGGGATCTAGCCCTTTGACTTTGCACGGACGGGCTTTGACCAGTGGACCTCCCCACCCGGTTGTGTTAGGTCAGCCCATAGGAACACTTTGGAGCAACATCCGGGCCAGACCCACAGCAAGATCCCCTCCGTGCAGACCCCACGCGTCTGTTTCCCCCCTCCAGGTGCCGGCGGCGGCGCCGTCTGTGAGGGGGGCACACCCCAGACACGCGTGCCGGGTGGTTTGCAACCGCCACAACACTTCTAGACTTGTGAGAGGCCGCCTACGCAAGATTTGGCGGTAATGCTAGCCCCTGGAGGCCGCCGGCCACAGCCGTAGACGCGCGAAGGGCAATCCGCGTAGAGGGAATTTTTCGGATACTTCTCCATCACCAAAAATTATGAAAAAATACCATCGTTCCTATAGCACATGTGCCCGCGTCGTGCAAAAAAAACTCATGATTTTATCGCGCTCCGAGTATTTAGTAATATTGACGCAGCATCGTTACCGCAGAACGTCTACTACAGTGTCATCGTCGTCCGTGAGGGGGGGGCACGCCCCGGAGACGCGTCCCGCCTCTTCGGACATGCCACCACACCACCCTGCATGTATGAGGGCCCGGTGCGACGCTCAGGTGGCATTGCTACCCCCCAGTGCCCTCGTCCCACCTAACCCTGTAGCGTTTGACCACGGGATCTAGCCCTTTGACTTTGCACGGACGGGCTTTGACCAGTGGACCTCCCCACCCGGTTGTGTTAGTTCAGCCCATAGGAACACTTTGGAGCAACATCCGGGCCAGACCCATAGCAAGATCCCCTCCGTGTAGACCCCACGCGTCCGTTTCCCCCCTCCAGGTGCCGGCGGCGGCGCCATCCGCGATGGGGGGCACACCCCGGACACGCGTGCCGGGCGTTTGCAACCGCCACAACACTTCCAGACTTGTGAGAGGCCGTCTACGCAAGATTTGGCGGCATGCTAGCCCCCGGAGGCTGCCGGCCACAGCCGTAGACGCGTGAAGGGCAATCCGCGTAGAGGGAATTTTTCGGATACTTCTCCATCACCAAAAATTATGAAAAAATACCATCGTTCCTATAGCACATGTGCCCGCGTCATGCAAAAAAACTCATGATTTTATCGCGCTCCGAGTATTTAGTAATATTGACGCCGCATCGTTACCGCAGAACGTCTACTACCGTGTCATCGCCGTTCGTGAGGGGGGGG
>NW_025273292.1:0-1346 GCF_018294505.1 Triticum aestivum | reverse complement strand
CCTAAGTGTTTTCGCTGTGTAAAACTGTCTTACACCCGTTGTATGTGAACGTAAGAATCCATCACACCCGATCATCACGTGGTGCTTAGAAGCGACGAACTGTAGCAACGGTGCACAGTTAGGGGAGAACACTTCTTGAAATTTTGTAAGGGATCATCTTATTTACTACCGTCGTCCTAAGTAAACAAGATGCATAAACATGATAAACATCACATGCAATCAAATAGAGTAGTGACATGATATGGCCAATATCATATAGCTCCTTTGATCTTCATCTTCGGGGCTCCATGATCATCTTGTCACCGGCATGACACCATGATCTCCATCATCATGATCTCCATCATCGTGTCTTCATGAAGTTGTCACGCCAACGACTACTTCTACTTCTATGACTAACGCGTTTAGCAATAAAGTAAAGTAGGTTACATGGCGTTCTTCAATGACACGCAGGTCATACAAAAAATAAAGACAACTCCTATGGCTCCTGCCGGTTGTCATACTCATCGACATGCAAGTCGTGATTCCTATTACAAGAACATGATCAATCTCATACATCACATATCATTCATCACATTCTTCTTGGCCATATCACATCACATAGCATACCCTGCAAAAACAAGTTAGACGTCCTCTAATTGTTGTTGCATGTTTTACGTGGCTGCTATGGGTTTCTAGCAAGAACGTTTCTTACCTACGCAAGACCACAATGTTATATGCCAATTGCTATTTACCCTTCATAAGGACCCTTTTCATCGAATCCGTTCCGACTAAAGTGGGAGAGACTGGCACCCGCTAGCCACCTTATGCACCAAGTGCATGTCAATCGGTGGAACCTGTCTCACGTAAGAGTACGTGTAAGGTCGGTCCGGGCCGCTTCATCCCGCAATACCGTCGAAACAAGATTGGACTAGTAACGGTAAGCATATTGAACAACATCAACGCCCACAACTACTTTGTGTTCTACTCGTGCAAAGAATCTACGCAATAGACCTAGCTCATGATGCCACTGTTGGGGAACGTAGCAGAAATTCAAAAAATTTCCTACGTAACACCAAGATCTATCTATGGAGAGACCAGCAACGAGTAGAAAGGGGAGTGCATCTACATACCCTTGTAGATCGCTAAGCGGAAGCGTTCAAGTGAACGGGGTTGATGGAGTCGTACTCGTCGTGATTCAGATCACCGATGATCAAGTGCCGAACGGACGGCACCTCCGCGTTCAACACACGTACAGCCCGGTGACGTCTCCCACGCCTTGATCCAGCAAGGAGAGAGGGAGAGGTTGAGGAAGACTCCATCCAGCAGCAGCACAACGGCGTGGTGGTGATGGAGGAGTGTGGCAATCC
>NW_025273291.1:0-1346 GCF_018294505.1 Triticum aestivum | reverse complement strand
GCCCTCGCCGCCCCTCGCCGGAGCCCCGCCGGAGCTCTACCCCGACGAGGTAGACCTCGCCCCGTTGACCGGTTTTTTTTAAAAAAAATCCTTCGTTTAAAAAAAAACCCTAGATCGGTTTTTTTCGGTTTTCTTATTTTACGAGCGTTCACCGAACCGTTCGTTTCAACGAACGCGTTCGTCGGTTTTTTCTCTGTTAACGAACGTCCGTTCTTTAACCGTTCGTCCGTTTTTCTTTTTCGGCGGATTTTTCTCGTTATTTTCTCAGATTCGATTTCTGATCGAATCTTCGTTTCTGTTTAACTTCTCGCTCGTTTATCGAAATCAGGTGATTCAAGCGCCTAGAGTTTCTTCTCGAAATTCTCTTTCCGTTTAACCTACTCAAACAAGTTTTGCTACAGTAAAATTTGACCTAGATCCAGATTAGCAAACGAAGTTTCTTTCTTCCGCCGTTTGACTTTCGTTGCTTCTTTCGAGTTGATTCTTTTTGCAAACCGGAGTTCTTAAGTTGAACTTTCTGGTTGGATCTTTCATTCGAGTTTTACCTGTGCATTAGTTGAGTACTGATTGTATGCTTGTTTGTTTGCGATAGAGTACTCGGAGTGTGCCGCTTGTTACTTCGAATCGCTAGGTTTTGCGGATCATCAGCAAGGCAAGTAACACTTTGATCATACCCCGTTCATACCCAGTTTTATTGCATTAGATCTATTCCTTCAAACACATTGCATGATTAGGATCTAATAAACTGTGGGTATTGGGAAGTAGTTGAGGTAGTACCTATTACCTGTTTTTCTATCAAACCCTTGGGAGTTACTTCTACGTTGCTTTTATTATTGTCATGCTATGCTCGTAGACGTGGATTGGGTTTGAGTGAAATTCATGACAGATGTGAGATTGTTAATTAATGGTTTACTTAAGGTGGCAACTTAAACTCACATCTGGGTGGATTGAGGTACCTGGGTATTCCAGGATTGCCTGTTTTTCTTTTGGACCGCCACCCAGGTTCAAAGGGATCATGAGATTTTTCATGCTAGAAACTTCCGTGTGCAGCCGCAAGCTATTATGGGCTCTAGCATAGTTGATTAAGTTGTGTGAACTCTTACAGTGGTAGACTAGCAGATGTAGGGGAAAGTAGGTGTAACGGTCTACCCATACGTAAGGTGCAAACACTTCTGAAAGACTGTGTCTTGGTCATCCGTTACTCAAACACCATGTAGTGCGAGTAATCCAACGGAGGAGATCAAGTCTTGTGGGAAAAGTGCACAAACCTCTGCAGAGTGTACAAACTGATCATGATTAGCCGTGTCCCCGGTTATGGACAACTTGAGTATCTAGTACTTGGATTA
>NW_025273290.1:0-1347 GCF_018294505.1 Triticum aestivum | reverse complement strand
CCACCCCTACGGTCAGCGCTGTCCACGGCCTCCAGTAGGCTACAAACACCAGAAACTACTTGCAACTCCTGGACGGAGAACTAGGGTGAATAAGAAGTCGAGAGGGTCCATTGGTTTCGGGCCCAATGCATGGTAGTAGCTGATTCTTAAATCACACATACAGATCTCAGTGCTTAAGGTCGGCTTCAATGAAACAACCCACCATGTACTCCTACATGGCCTCTCATCGATACCTTTACCAAATCGTGTTCACCACACCACTCTCATTACCGACATAATCATTTCACTCTAGCCCATCACCCAGATGAACCAGACCTGACACGACTCTAAGCATAGCAGGCATAGCAAGGTAGGAACAACACATACATATGGCTCAATCAACTCCTACACATGGTAGTGGGTTTCATCTAGTTACTGTGGCAATGACAGGTCATGCAGAGGAAATGGGTTCAACTACCGTAGCACACAGCAGTTTGAAACGCGTTGTCTTAATGCAGTAAAAGAGAGCAGGAGCGAGAACATGGGATTGTATCGATATGATCAGATGGTTGGTTGCTTGCCTGATGGTTCGTTGCACGGATACGGTTCTTCGTTAGGGTAATCACGGTACTCCTCGGGAACAGATCCTGTCGCAAAGGACACCGATACACAAACATCACCAAACAATATGCAACAATATGATGCATGCATGAAACATGGCAACATGAGTGTGTTGGGCTAATGCAACTAAAACCAGATGTGTTTGAACAAATTTGAATCAAGGATTCAAATTTCAAATTCAATATGGCCTTTTAAAGTGCTTTTCCTTGTTCTGATTAAAACATCAATTTAGCTTGTTTGATCATGCATGAAAATAGTACAGATGGATAGATTGGATTTTTCTGATCATTTTTCATATATAATTTGTCCAATTTGGAGTTACAGAATAAAAGTTATGAATTTTTGAAGTTTAAATAATATTCTGGAATTTCCTGATTTAATTTAAATCCAGAAATTCAATTACTGCGTCAGCCTGACGTCAGTGTGACGTCAGCAGGTCAACGGAACTGGTCCAGGTCAAACCTGACAGTGGGTCCCGCATGTCAGGGTGATTAATTTAATTAAAACTTAATTAGAACTAATCCTGTTTAATTAGCAGGGCTGGGCCCCACCTGTCATTGACTCAGGGGAGTCAACCAGGGCCCACCCGTGGTCAAAGTCAGTGTCGGCTGCCGGCGTTTAGTCGCCGGCGAGCCCGACGCGGCGGCGGTAGTGGTTTTGGTCGTTTCGGCCACCAAATGGACCGCGGAGGCCACCGGAGTGGAGCTGAGGACAACCCGCAGCTCTTGGCGGAGTCCGTTGGGGTCG
>NW_025273289.1:838-1347 GCF_018294505.1 Triticum aestivum | reverse complement strand
CAAATGAAGTCAGAAAGGGTTGAAAATTGATGATGTGGCTTTGAATGGTGCATTTTGAACACAGAAAAATTATGGACTTCAAATAAGTTCAAAAAAATGAAATCCCTTTGTAACAGACGAGTTTCCGTATGAAACCTTGACACTTCGAAAGAGATTGTCCGTTTTGTACACGAAGTGCAACCAGTTTTTTCCGTAACCCTCTCTACTTTCTTGCATATGCTATGTGGGTGAAATGATGATACCATGCCAACTTTCAACCTTTTCAGAGTTCATTTGTAGTGCTTTTCAATTTCAGGGTCTTATAGTTCAAAAAAATCAATAAACGCATAGAAAATAATAAATGAAGTCAGAAAGGGTTGAAAATTGATGATGTGGCTCTGAATGGTGCATTTTGAACACATAAAAACTATGGAGTTCAAATAAGTTCAAAAAAATGAAATCCCTTTGTATAACAGACGAGTTTCCGTATGAAACCTTGATACTTCGAAAGAGATTGTCTGTTTTGTACA
>NW_025273289.1:0-828 GCF_018294505.1 Triticum aestivum | reverse complement strand
TCCGTTTTGTACACGAAGTGCATCTAGTTTTTTCCGTAACCCTCTCTACTTTCTTGTACATGCTATGTGGGTGAAATGATGATACCAAGCCAACTTTCAACCTTTTCAGAGTTCATTTATAGTGCTTTTCAATTTCAGGGTCTTATAGCTCAAAAAAATCAGTAAATGCATGGAAAATAATAAATGAAGTCAGAAAGGGTTGAAAATTGATGATGTGCCTCTGAATGGTGCGTTTTGAACACAGAAAAACTATGGAGTTCAAATAAGTTCAAAAAAATGAAATCCCTTTGTATAACAGACGAGTTTCCGTATGAAACCCTGATACTTCGAAAGAGATTGTCCGTTTTGTACACGAAGTGCATCCAGTTTTTGCCGTAACCCTCTCTACTTTCTTGCACATGCTATGTGGGTGAAATGATGATACCATGCCAACTTTTACTCTATTCAGAGTTCATTTGTAGTGCTTTTCAATTTCAGGGTCTTGTAGCTCAAAAAATCAGTAAATGCATGGAAAATAACAAATGAAGTCAGAAAGGGTTGAAAATTGATGATGTGGCTTTGAATGGTGCATTTCGAACACATAAAAATTATGGACTTCAAATAAGTTCAAAAAAATGAAATCCCTTTGTAACAGACGAGTTTCCGTATGAAACCCTGACACTTCGAAAGAGATTGTCCGTTTTGTACACGAAGTGGAACCAGTTTTTGCCGTAACCCTCTCTACTTTCTTGCACATGCTATGTTGGTGAAATGATGATACCATGCCAACTTTCAACCTTCTCAGAGTTCATTTGTAGTGCTTTTCAATTTCAGGGTCTTATAGTTCAA
>NW_025273288.1:0-1347 GCF_018294505.1 Triticum aestivum | reverse complement strand
GTATGGAGCGGTGATCCAAAAGGATTCTGTCGAAGAGTATGAGCTTCTCGCAAAGCAAGGTGGCGGCTATCCCGGTTTCATCTCTTGGTTCAAACAAACGGTAATTTCTATTAGACTTGTAGGCTAATTTGTAGGCGGCTATCCCGGTTTCATTCGCTAATTTGTGTGTAATGCAACAATCCTTTCATATTAAACTTGTAGGCTAATTCAGAGTCTATGGACGCCGAATTGAGACAAGTCGCTAATGGTTTTGACTATAAGGTCCGTTCATTTGACAAATACGACATCAACGGGTATCGCTTTCGTACCTATGGCAAAGAGCTATCTATGGCCGACCGAAAGTCTACAAATTGTTGTGTATCTGCTATCAGCGAAGGAGGTACCGAGTATTATGGGAGAGTTGAAGCAATTTATGAACTTCTATTCTATGGTGAAAACCCACCGAATGTCGTAGTCTTCAAATGTTATTGGTTTCAGCCGAAGGAGACTAGAAGAACTCATGAACATATAGGGCTAGTTGAAATCAACCAAAGCACCCATTTAGATGTTCCTGATGTCTATATTACGGCTCAACAGGCGACCCAAGTATTCTATCTACCGTGGGCCTACCAAACTAATCCAAATCTGAAAGGTTGGGAAGTCGTTTATGAAGTGCCGCCACGTGCTAGACTATCTCCCCCAAAGGAAGAGGATTATGAACCTCACATTAACCCAGACACATATGAAGGAGAATTCTTCCAAGAGACACGTCTTTCCAAAAAGCGTTTCAAGAACCGCTATACTTCACCCCAAAACATTGAAGTAGACAGTGACAGTGAATCCGACATCACCCCACAGGAGGAACAAGAAGAGCCGGAACAAGAAGAGGTTACTGCTGCGGATGACCTGTCATTGCTTGACCGATTACGTCAAGGTGGCCTTGCATATGTTGATGCCACTGAACCCTATGAGCCCGTCATTGATTATAGTGATGATGATGATTATGCATTTATTGATGATACTGATCGAGATTATTAGTAGTGTCAGGTATTAAATTTTTTAATGTTGTACTTGATGATGATACACTTAAGTGATACACATATTATTATTCATGTCGGTCTTTTTTTTATGTTGTACTAATTTCGTTTACTGTTTGTCATGGCAGGTGTTGAAAGATGGTGGGCGCTGGTCGGGAGCGCGCCAAGGCCCCTTCTTCCTCGGCGCGTGGTCTGAGGTCTTCGATTCCAGACGTACCTCTTCGCCGAGCATTGCTGGACAGTATGTCCACACCGCCGGGCCCTTCTTCGTCCACCGCGGTGCCCAGCAGGGGACGAGGTAGGAAGAGAGGAGGTGGGGCACGTGGTCGCG
>NW_025273287.1:0-1347 GCF_018294505.1 Triticum aestivum | reverse complement strand
GTAAAGAAAACCTTTTAGACGATTATATCAGTAAAAGAGTTAATTCCTCTTTCTATCCTCTCTTTTGATATTTGTGACACAATTTACCCCCTAATTTCCGTTCAAACACTTTTTGCCCCCAAGTTTAAATTATGTGAATCATTTCCCCCTCATGTGTGTGTGCAAATGGCTATGTGCATCTTGTGATGCAGATGTTGTATACTCCTCATTTTCAAAAATAAAAAAATTACAACAATGGAGTGCATCTTAGCAAGTCCGATGGAGTGAGCAAGGGCATCTCCAAGGCAGACCCGCAAATTACCGCATCTGTTCGTACCGTGCTGTCCGGACCACGAGACCCATCCAACGCGGCTCTGTATCGGTACGCGCGTGGTCCGGATGCAATTTATCCCGTAATTTGGAGACAAAGTGGGGGAGGTTTGCGGGAGTCCGAACACCTGAAACGTAGGACTCCGACACTCCCACCCCACCCAATCCCCCTCCATGTCTCATTTCCTTCCACTCCGCTCCTTCTACCCCTTGCACTGCATCCATTTTTAAACTTTTTAGAAAGGAAATTAACAATCATGAATTGCCGAATATTCTTAGAAATGTGAACAATTTTTAAAATCCCTAATTTTTTTCAAAAAATGCGAACAATTTTTTGAAAATCCCATCCATTTTTTGAAAAAAGACAAAGAAAAATTGAAACGGGAAGATTTTTTTGAAATTCACAAACATTTTTTGAGAAAATGAACTTTTATGAAAACATGATTTTTTTTTTTGAATTTATGAATTTTTTTTGAAAACGAGAGCATGTTTTGAACATTCAGAACAATTTTAGAAGATGCGATTTTTAAACATGAACATTCAGAACAATTAACAATCACTTAGCTTTGCTGCTAGCCTGCTACAGAGTAGACTTGACCGCTGCTTTGCACTGTATGCGCGTGAAACGGCAGTGCCTCCGTTATAGCTTCGCGAAAGCCCATCGTTGAGCTGCCAAGTAGGTCCCATCACATCAATAAAAAAGCATTTTATGGTAAAGAAAACCTTTTAGACGATTATATCAGTAAAAGAGTTAATTCCTCTTTCTATCCTCTCTTTTGATATTTGTGACACAATTTACCCCCTAATTTCCGTTCAAACACTTTTTGCCCCCAAGTTTAAATTATGTGAATCATTTCCCCCTCATGTGTGTGTGCAAATGGCTATGTGCATCTTGTGATGCAGATGTTGTATACTCCTCTTTTTCAAAAATAAAAAAATTACAACAATGGAGTGCATCTTAGCAAGTCCGATGGAGTGAGCAAGGGCATCTCCAAGGCAGACCCGCAAATTACCGCATCTGTTCGTACCGTGCTGTCC
>NW_025273286.1:0-1347 GCF_018294505.1 Triticum aestivum | reverse complement strand
ATAACCGGGGACACGGCTAATCATGATCAGTTTGTACACTCTGCAGAGGTTTGTGCACTTTTCCCACAAGACTCGATCGCCTCCGCTTGATTCTCGCACTGCATGACGTTTGAGAAACGGATGACCGAGACACAGTCTTTCAGAAACAGTCACTCTCTACTCTGGATGGACCGGTACACCTACTTTCCCCTACATCTGCTAGTCCACCTCTTCAAGAGATCCTGTAACCTACTCAGCTATGCTAGAGCCCATAATAGCTTGCGGCTGCACACGGAAGTTTCTAGCATGAATAATCTTATGATCCCTTTGAGCCTGGGTGGCGGACCTTATACATACAGACAACACTGGGTTCTCCAGGTGCCTCAATCCACCCAGATGTGAGTTTTAGTTGCCACCTTAAGTTGAACCATTATAAAACACTCACATCTGTCATGAATATCTCTCAAACCCAATCCACGTCTACGAGCATAGCATGGCAATAATAAAAGCAACGTAGAAGTAACTCCCAAGGGTTTGATAAGAAAACAGGTAATAGGTACTACCTCAACTACTTCCCAGATACCCACAAGTTATTTAGATCCTAATCATGCAATGTGTTTGAGGAAAATAGATCTAATGCAATAAAACTGGGTATGAACGGGGAATGATCAAAGTGTTACTTGCCTTGCTGATGATCCGCAAAACCTAGCGAGTCGAAGTAACAAGCGGCACACTCCGGATACTCTATCGCAAACAAACAAGCATACAATCAGTACTCATCTAATGCGCAGGTAAAACTCGAAAGAAAGATCCAACCAGAAAGTTCAACTTAAGAACTCCGGTTTGCAAAAAGAATCAACTTGAAAGAAGCAACGAAAGTCAAACGGTGAAAGAAAGAAACTCCGTTTGCTAATCTGGATCTAGGTCAAATTTTACTGTTGCAAAAACTTGTTTGAGTAGGTTAAACGGAAAGAGAATTTCGAGACGAAACTCTAGGCGCTTGAATCACCTGATTCCGATAAACGAGCGAAAAGTTAAACATATTCGAAAATTTTGATCAGAAATCGAATCTGAGAAAATAACGAGAAAATCCGATGAAAAAGAAAAACGGACGAACTGTTAAATAACGGACGTTCGTTAACAGAGAAAAACCGATGAACGCGTTCGTTAAAACGAACGGTTCGGTGAACGCTCGCGAAATAAGAAAACAAAAAAAACCGATCTAAGAGTTTTTTTTTAAAACAAAAGGTTTTTTTTCTGAAAACCGGTCAATAATAAAAACGGCCGGCGGCAGCAGTACCTCGGCGGGACTCCGGCGAGGCTCCGGCGGACGGGGCTCAGGCGGCGGGAGTGCGGGGCTCGGGGGCG
>NW_025273285.1:0-1347 GCF_018294505.1 Triticum aestivum | reverse complement strand
AATTCATGGGCTTTGTCGATCGCGGGAGACGTGCCACCACCTTTGCAAATACCACAACTGTCACGAGAGGTGCACAAACATCCAAATGCACATGATCAGGTTAATGTATCTATACCACCATTTAATGGCCGTTTTAAACCTGCTTTATATATTGAATGGGAGTTCGACATAAAAAATATATTTGCTTCCCATAATTTCGATGAACATAAAAAGGTTAAGGTTGCGGTTGGTTCTTTCACTGGTTATGCTTTGG
Organism: Triticum aestivum; assembly: GCF_018294505.1. Taxonomy (NCBI): domain Eukaryota; kingdom Viridiplantae; phylum Streptophyta; class Magnoliopsida; order Poales; family Poaceae; genus Triticum; species Triticum aestivum. The sequence continues at coordinate 1,094 of NW_025273285.1, read as the reverse complement.
TTTGGTGGAGTGAATATTGTCGGTTACACCCTGATTATATACCTATTACTTGGGATGATTTGAAACTTGCCATGCGACATACTTTCGTCCCTGCTTATTATACTCGTGACATGATTAAGAAGTTGCAACACTTAAAACAAGGTAGTGAAACTGTAACAAAATATTATGATGATTTACAAACTACCTTGTTGCATTCCTCTTTAGAAGAAAGTGAAGATGATTTTATGGATATATTTTGGGGAGGATTAAACCGTGATATTCAAGAGATACTAATTCATGAAGAGTGTTATCCTATGGACCATTTGTTTCATCTTGCTTGCAAAGCTGAACAGGAAATAAAACGACGTGTTGGCCACGAGGAGAACAAGCGCACGGTGCACATTCCAAGAGTTGATATGATTGTTTCTTCAACTACTAGGTATACTATGACAACCACATCCGTTGTTGTCAGGACTACATCACCTCCACCAAGTGACACATCGCCCCCGGGAGTGGCTACATCATCTGAGTTGATCATAAGAGGTAATGACAAAGGTACTGATCTTCCATCTCAACATGAGAATGATGAATGCCTTGTCAATTTGAGTGCACCATCTGATGAGCTACCCACTACTTTGATCACACCACCTATTTTAGAGGACTACGTTGATAATTTGACTTTGCCATGTGATCAAACAACTGAAATACCAACAATTTTGAGTGCACCCATTGAATTAACTATTGATGCAGAAGAACCAATGTTTAATCATTTTGATATGACCTCTAATCTTGGTGATGATTCTGTGTTGAATGACTTATTGCATGTTTGCTTATTTAAGCATGTTGTAGCATGTAAATTTGATGCAAGTAAGGTTTATTCACCAATGTTGGGATGGTTTAATGATGAACATTGTCAATCTTTTGAAATGAATAAGAGCTTCACTTATATGTGCAAACTGAGTTGCAATATTTTCATGCCTTCTACTTCTTGTGCTAATTTTTTGGCTTTAGATTTTATGAACTATGCAAGTTACTCATCTATTCATGTGTCATATATGCAAAAATCAAGGGAAGTAAAAATGGATGACATATACATATACAACATGTACACCTTG
>NW_025273284.1:0-1347 GCF_018294505.1 Triticum aestivum | reverse complement strand
TGCTGTTTGATATTTATTTGTGTTTAAATATGTTCAAACTTGTTTAAATCATAACAGTAATATTTTTTTATAAGACAGTAATAATTTTTTTTAAAATATCATCAAACAGTAATGCCGGTGGAGCGGGGGAGGGTGCGCGGGGTGTGGGGGGCCGGTGGACCGGGGGGTGCTTGGCGGCGAGGGGGACCGGATCTGGCGAGGTGGGATAGCGATCGAGATGGAGGGGGATCGAGATCGAGTGTCCATGAAATTTAAAAATATTCATGATAGTTCAAAAAGTGCCCATGAAATACAATCGAGAAATGAAGGCTACGATTTAAATACAATCGATCTTAGCTAGCTATCTGTTCACAATCTTCTTGCCCTTCTTTTTCGCAAATGGAGTTTTTCTGTGGAACGGACGTCCTTTAGGTAGGGTGGTCCTGCTTCTTCTTGTGGTGTATGCTGCTACTTCATCATCGTCGTCATGTTCGATTCTCGGGTCGCCGTACTTGTCGAAGTCTTGCTCATTGGCTACTCCATCCATTCCGATGATCTTCCTTTTGCCTCTCCTCACGACAACACGACTGGGCTTTGACGGGTCGGTAATGAAGAAGCATTGGTCCACTTGGGAAGCCAGTACCCATGGCTCATTTTTCGCGGTGACGTTTGCGCCTGCGGTCTTGGATTTGGCTTCGGGTATAACCATGGTGGTGAAATACCGGTCTTCTTTTAGGACGCTCTTGGCCCATCTAACACGGAACATCGGGACCTTCTCTCCAGCGTAGCTCAGCTCCCAGATCTCCTCGATCCTTCCGTAGTATCTGTCCTTGTCGTTACCGGTGTAGGATTCCATCGTTACCGCGGAGTTCTGATAACCATCGCTCTTCATTTCCTTGGCCTCGGTGTAGAATGTGTAGCCGTTGATATCGTACGCCTCATAGGTCATCAGGTTGTGCTCGGCGCCCTGTGACAAGGCGAATATGAGTTGTTCTTCCGCGGAAGAATCCTCATGTAAAGGGTACGACAGAAGCTTCTGCTTGAACCAACGCGTGAAACATGAGTTGTGCTCTTTGAGTATATCTCCGTCCGTCCTCTGTTGGCCTCGGTCATTGTACGTCTTCTTAATAAAGGTTTTGTGCTCTACCACCCAAGGATCGACCACGTCTATGTGTTGTAGCGCGACTAGGTTTGCTCTTTCAAAGTCGGCGAGTCGACCCTCGAAGTCGACATGCATTTCGCGGCGACCCTCACGGTGACCCCATCCAGCGAGCCTGCCGAGGTGCCTGTTGACGGGCAGACCAACGGGGTTCTCGATGCCTAGATAATTCGTGCAGTAGGAGATGCACTCTTCGGTCAGAAAGCCCC
>NW_025273283.1:0-1347 GCF_018294505.1 Triticum aestivum | reverse complement strand
GGACCGAGTGTGTGTTCCCCTAAGTTCAGCTCCCACATTTCTTTCCCCCACTTACTTGATTCGGAGTTTGCGGTGCTCGAGCAATTGATCTTGAAGTCGTTGTAGTCATCTTCGGTGATCGAAGGATTTTTCTCCTTGATCTTCTCATAACTCTCACCTTTCTCGATCATTCTCTTCACATTGCTTTTCCAAGTAGACAGGGCCTTGCTCATCTTCGTGAGGGCAGCATTGTTCACTTTATTCCCTTTGAGGCTTGTGTTTTCAAATTCAGCGGGGAACTTGTATCGTTCGTGCAGCTTCGTGAAGAGGAGGTTGCGCAAATTCCCTCGGTCAGGATGCCTCAGGTTCTCGGTGTTGATCGAGACGGTGCTCCGGAGAATGCACCCGAGCTGAAGCGAGTACCCCTTGACTATTCGTTCGGGCGCCGTTGGATTCCCGTCGGAGTCCACTTCAGTAACTTCCTCCTTGAGGGTGCGGAGCACGGTCGGGCGCCGGTCCTTCCGTTACCTCTTCGGTTGGCTGCCATCTGTGCGTGCGCCGCCATCATCAGTGGTGGCATCCTCGGCGGCACCATCAGTGGTGGCATCAGTGGGGTCATCCTCAGCGGTACCATCAGTGGTCTCAGGATTGGTGGGGAAGTCGGCGTCCTCATACAAGTGAGGTTGTTCCTGCATCTCCTGGGACAGCTTCCAGAATGCCTTGACGCCTGAACCCCCGGCCTCATCGTTGTTGGCCATGTTTCTCTCTAAATAGGAACAAAGTTTGGGCAAAAAGTTGGTTATTGTCAAGGAACAAGATCATGGTCTCATCATTTAGGGTTTGTCGACACCGAGGCATCCTAAAAGCTAAGCTTTTATCATTGAGGTTTTTTCGACGCCGAGGCACCCTAAAAGCCTAAGCTTTCATCATTTCGGTTTTTATCGACACCGAGGCACCCTAAAAGCCATGCATTAGTCACAAGTACGCCGGGGCACTTGATCCTACTTAATTAACTACTAAGATACCCCGGCCCATGCATTAGTCACAAGTACCCCATATGTCCTATTTTTAGCAAAGTCATGCTAAAATTCACGGAAAATTTCAGCATGACCTTTGCTGAAAATAGGACATATGGAGTACCCGAATTTGCCGGAACGGAAGTTAATCGACATTCCGGCAAACTCAAGGGCCTCTCGGGTGGACAAGGCAAAAAAGGCCTCCATCACAACATGGAAAATACATTGGCATGTGAAGAGGTGAAACAATATATGCATCTCCAAGCAGTATCATTCAACATTTTGGACAAAACACTACAAGCAACATGAGACACTGAAAACAATTGCTACCAATGAATCTACACTTCTATAA
>NW_025273282.1:0-1347 GCF_018294505.1 Triticum aestivum | reverse complement strand
TGGCTTGTCACCACAGGTTGGTGCATTTTGTGTTGTTCTATTTTCGAAAAGATGGAACCTAGAGGGGCAAGAGTTCGTCCAATGTAACTGCTAATGATCATGTTCTGTGATAAGTTTCATTGTCATGAGTATGTAGGGATCTCTTTTCTTCAAACAAAAAAGGGAAGAATAGTGTACAAGAATGAGAAATAATGAGAACAAGAGGAAGAGCCCCCATTAGATAGATGGAAACTTAATGAATATAGCTGCTGTATTTGGAGATAAACGCAACTCTAATTCAGTATCTAATTATCTACAAAGTAAAACTCATAATTACCATATATGCACAATTGGTTCCAGCGATGTATGCCAGTTGCCATTTTGGATTCTGCATCAATCATTTTTATTCATATGATTCATTTGTATTAGGTTTTGGCAGATATTGTTAACTTGACTTGAGACCATCCCGCACACAGGTGTGACTCTTATAATCATACAAGCATCTGTAATTCAATCAAGCAAAACCTAATGAACATGGTCAGAAAAATAATGTTCATAATATAAATGGTGAGTCAGAGTGGTTACACACCTCATCTTCCTAAGGACACTTGACATCTCCTCTCTCTTCTTCTTTGCTCTCTTGTGAGTACCAAGCTTTCTCTTGGCGACCTTGAGTGCACGCTTGTCCTTTCCAACCTTAAGAAGCTCAGTGATACGTTTCTCATAGGGAGCGAATCCAGCAACCTCCCTAATCAAGTTCCTGACAAATTGCACCCTCTTGGTACCTTTCTGCAAAATATGCCAAGATAACATTGTAAGAATAACTGCAAACTAGATAGACATGTTATAATAATTCAGCTGAGCATATAGGAGCATGTAAGTTAACTTTGTTTCAGCTTCACACAAGTTACAATTCGCTAAAAAAAGCCAGCTAGAGTAGCCAAATAACAATTTGGTCCCAAACACAGCAAGGTCCTATTTTACTTTCAACATGACCTGACAACATGACCTGACAATAGTTCAGTTTACAGCTGAGGACAAAGATTTTGTGCAGGACAAGGCTATTTGTTATCGATCAAATAAATGATTTAGAAACCATCAATAAGTAGGACTAGTGATTTATTATGAAGTTGCTTGGGTTTATTATGAAGTACTTTGATCATGTCTCTTTATTTGTACTGCTGCTAATATACTTTATATGATGATGAAGTGCTACTGAGTTGTGTGCAAATTTCGTTAAATCAGTGATGTGTATGTGTGCTGTCAGTTATGTGTATGTGCTTATTTTAATCCAGTGAAATATGGCACTGAACTGTAGCTAGCTAAACGGTAGTTTTGCTTAAATTGGTGAAATTTGGCACTGAAATG
>NW_025273281.1:0-1347 GCF_018294505.1 Triticum aestivum | reverse complement strand
GTCTCATGTAAGCAGTGCGTGCATGCATTGTATCCCTTATTTGACAGTCCCGAAAGGTTACTAAGAGCAGGCCAATCGTTGATGGTTACGAAAAGCAACGCTCGTAGGTCAAATTCCTCTTGTTTGTGCTCATCCCACACACGGACACCACCCCACAGCTGTAAAAGTTCATCAACTAATGGCCTTAGGTACACATCGATGTCGTTGCCGGGTTGCTTCGGACCTTGGATGAGCACTGGCATCATAATGAACTTCCGCTTCATGCACAACCAAGGAGGAAGGTTGTAGATGCATAGAGTCACGGGCCAGGTGCTATGGCTGGAGCTCTGCTCGCCAAAAGGATTCATGCCATCCGTACTTAGAGCAAATCTTATGTTCCTTGCGTCAGCTGCAAAATCTTTGAACCATCTGTCGATCTTTCTCCATTGTGTTCCATCTGCGGTGTGTCTCAACTCCCCGTCCGACTTACGATCCTCTTTGTGCCATCGCAACAACTTGGCATGCTCTTTGTTCCTGAACAGACGTTTCAACCGTGGTATTATAGGAGCATACCACATCACCTTGGCGGGAACCCTCTTCCTGGGTTTCTGGCCCTCAACATCGTCACCAAGGTCATCGCCTCTGATCTTATAACGCAATGCAGTGCATACCGGGCATTCATTCAAATTCTCGTATTCACCGCGGTAGAGGATGCAGTCGTTGATGCATGCATGTATCTTCAGAACCTCTACACCGAGAGGGCAGACAACCTTCTTTGCTTCGTACGTACTGGCGGGCAACTCGTTATCCTTTGGAAACATATTCTTCAACATTTTCAGCAAGTTTTCAAATGCAGAGTCAGCTACACCTGCCTCTGCCTTCCATTTCAGCAAATCCAGTGTGCAGCCCAGCTTTTTCAGACCATCATCGCATCCGGGGTACAACGCCTTTCTGTGATCCTCTAACATGCGATCCAAATTCTCCCTCTCCTTTTCAGTTTCGCAGCGTCTCCGTGCATCAGCAATGGTCCGACCAAGATCATCAACGGGATCATCACGTGCCTCTTCTTCACCTTCCCCTTCACCTTCAGCATCCTCCATGAAAGTATCACCGAAATGAGCAAGATAGCTTTCATCGATGAAATCATCCCCTTCTTCATCTTCTTCCATTATAACCCCTCTTTCTCCATGATTGGTCCAACAATTATAGCTTGGCATGAAACCGTGCCGAAGCAGATGCATGTGAACATCTCTTGAGGAAGAGTAACCCTTCTGATTCTTACAGTTAACACATGGACAGATAACAAAACCCCCACGCTTGTTTGCATTAGCCACTACGAGGAAATCTTTCAAACCCGTAGTGAACTCG
>NW_025273280.1:0-1347 GCF_018294505.1 Triticum aestivum | reverse complement strand
GCACACAGCAGTTTGAAACGTGTTGTCTTAATGCAGTAAAAGAGAGCAGGAGCGAGAACATGGGATTGTATCGATATGATCAAATGGTTGGTTGCTTGCCTGATGGTTCGATGCACTGATACGGTTCTTCGTTAGGGTAATCACGGTACTCCTCGGGGGCAGAACCTGTCGCAAGGACACCGATACACAACCATCACCAAACAATGTGCAACAATATGATGCATGCATGAAACATAGCAATATGAGTGTGTTGGACTAATGCAACTAAAACCAGAAGGGTTTGAACAAATTTGAATCAAAGATTCAAATTTCAAACTCAAACATGGCCTCTTAAAGTGCTTTTCCTTGTTCTGCTTGAAACATCAATTTAACTTGTTTGATCATGCATGAAAATAGTACAGATGGATAGATTGGATTTTTCTGATCATTTTTCATATATAATTTGTCCAATTTGGAGTTACAGAATAAAAGTTATGAATTTTTGAAGTTTAAATAATAGTCTGGAATTTCCTGATTTAAATTAAATTCAGAAATTATAATTACTGCGCCAGCATGACGTCAGCATGACGTCAGTGGTCAACTGCGGCTGGCTGGAGTCAAACGTGACGTGTGGGGGCCACACGTCAGTGACATGGGGGTTTAACAGGTTTAATTTATTCCTAATTAGGGGTTAGTGGCGCTGGGGCCCACTGTCAGTGTCAGGGGGTTAACCATTTGTAGTTAGCACTAATCCTAATTAGCTACAGGGCTGGGCCCACCTGTCAGGGACTCAGGGGGGGTCCTGCCGTGGTCAAAGTGGGTCAAACCCACCGGCGACGTGACGCCGGCGAGGCCCGAGACGGCGGCGCGACGCGGGATCGCGCTACAGGGCACGGGCGAGGCCGTGCTTGGGCTCGTTGGAGAGCCCTTGCTCCCGCGCGTCGAACGGTGGCCGTGGCTGGGCCTGGGGTGGCTGGAGTCGACGGCGGCGAGCTCGGCTGCGGCTTCCGGAGTTCGGGTACGGTCGGAATCGGCGTTGCAGGGGGTTTGGGGAGGCGTTAGTGCGTGCTGCGTGCTCCTGGTGAGGTGTGGAGCACGATAGTGTGCTCGGTTGGGTGCTACGGTGACCGTGGCCACGACGGCGACATCGCCGGCGGCGTGGAGCTCTCGGCCAAGGTGGGGCTAGGGCCTAGAGATCGAACGAGACCAGGGGAGAAAGGGGAAACGACCCGGGGGCTCACCGCGGTTGCAGTGGGCGTCGAAGCGGGCTCGGAGACGCGCTGGAGACGGCGAATTCGACGGCGATGATGGTCGGAGCCCGAAGAGGGGAACGGCGACGTGGCGGCGATGCAGGGCTTCCGGAGGCCC
>NW_025273279.1:0-1347 GCF_018294505.1 Triticum aestivum | reverse complement strand
TTACTCACATTTTTGGGGTCCCAAAGCGATTTCCATGGATGTCGAACCCCAAGGTGCGCTTACGTGTCGGTCATCAACAACCGCAGTTTCGGCCGATTCTGGCCCGTTTCTTCGACTATTACTCAGTTTTGGGGTCACGTAGTGATTTCCACGACCGTCGAACACCGCTGTGTTTTTATGTCGGTCATCAACATTTGCAGTTTTGGCCGATCTTGGCCCGTTTCATGGACTATTACTCACTGATTTAGGGTCCCTGAGCGATTTCCATGATTGACGAACCCCGTGGTGCGTTTATGTATCGTTGATCAATAACCCTAGGTTTTACCGATTCAGGGCTCTTTCATGGACTATAACTCACCGTTTTGCAGTCCCAAAGCGATTTCCATGCTTGTCGAACCCCAAGATGTGCTTACGTGTTGGTCGTCAAGACTCGCAGATTGGGCCGATTCTGGCCCGTTTCTTGGACTATTACTCAGTTTTGGGGTCCCGAAGTGATTTCCACGATCGACGAACATGGGGTGCGTTTACGTGTCGGTCATCAACACGCACAATTTTGGCCGATTCTGGTACGTTTTGTGCACTGTTACTCACCGTTTTGGGGTCCTAGAGCGATTACCATGATTGACGATCCCTGGGGTGCGTTTACGTGCCCGTCGTCAACCCTCACAGTTTTGGCCAATTCTGACCCGTTTCGTGGACTATTACTCACCATTTTGGGATCCCAAAGCGATTTCCATAGTTATTGAACCCTAAGGTGCGCTTACATGTCGGTCATCAACAATCATAGTTTTGGCCGATTCAGGCCCGTTTTGTGGACTATTACTCACTTTTTTGGGGTCCCAGAGTGATTTCCATGATTAACGAACCCCGGGGTGCGTTTACGTGTCAGACATCAACACTCGCGGTTTTTGTCGATTCTGGCCCGTTTCATCAACACTCACCGTTTTTGCGGCCACGAAGCGATTTCCATAGTTGTTGAACCCCAAGGTGCGCTTACGTGTCGGTCATCAACTCTCATAGTATTGGCCAATTCTGGCCCGTTTCGTGGACTATTACTGACTGTTTTGGGGTCCCGGAGTGATTTCCACGATTAACAAACCCCGTGGTGCATTTAAGTGTCGGTCATCAACAGTCGTAGTTTTTGTCGATTCTGGCCCGTTTCATGGACTATTACTCACATTTTTGGGGTCCCAAAGCGATTTCCATGGATGTCGAACCCCAAGGTGCGCTTACGTGTCGGTCATCAACAACCGCAGTTTCGGCCGATTCTGGCCCGTTTCTTCGACTATTACTCAGTTTTGGGGTCACGTAGTGATTTCCACGACCGTCGAACACCGCTGTGTTTTT
>NW_025273278.1:0-1347 GCF_018294505.1 Triticum aestivum | reverse complement strand
CACGATGCAAACTTTCAACCTTTTCAGAGTTCATTTGTAGTGCTTTTCAATTTCAGGGTCTTATAGCTAAAAAAATCAGTAAATGCATGAAAAATAACAAATGAAGTCAGAAAGGGTTGAAAATTGATGATGTGGCTTTGAATGGTGCATTTTGAACACAGAAAAACTATGGAGTTCAAATAAGATCAAGAAAATGAAATCCCTTTGTAACACACGAGTTTCCGTGTGAAACCCTTATACTTCGAATGAGATTGTCCGTTTTGTACACGAAGTGCATCCAGTTTTTGTCGTAAGCCTCTCTACTTTCTTGCACATGCTATGTGGGTCAAATGATGACACCATGCCAACTTTGAACCTTTTTAGAGTTCATTTGTAGTGCTTTTTTCAATTTCAGGGTCTTATAGCTCAAAAAAATCAGTAAATTCATGAAAAATAACTAATGAAGTTAGAAAGGGTTGAAAATCGATGATGTGGCTTTGAATGGTGCATTTTGAAAACAGAAAAACTAGGAGTTCAAATAAGTTCAAGAAAATGAAATCACTTTGTAACAGACGAGTTTCCGTGTTAAACCCTGATACTTCGAATGAGATTGTCCGTTTTGTACACGAAGTGCATCCAGTTTTTGCCTTAAGCCTCTCTTCTTTCTTGCACATGCTATGTGGGTGAAATGATGACACCATGCAAACTTTCAACCTCTTCAGAGTTCATTTCTAGTGCTTTACAATTTCAGGGTCTTATAGCTAAAAAAATCAGTAAATGCATGAAAAATAACAAATGAAGTCAGGAAGGGTTGAAAATTGATGATGTGGCTTTGAATGGTGCATTTTGAACACAGAAAAACTATGGAGTTCTAATAAGTTCAATAAAATGAAATCCCTTTGTAACAGACGAGTTTCCGTGTAAAACCCTGATACTTCGAATGAGATTGTCCGTTTTGTACACGAAGTGCATCCAGTTTTTGCCGTAAGCCTCTCTACTTTCTTGCACATGCTATGTGGGTGAAATGATGACACCATGCCAACTTTGAACCTTTTCAGAGTTCATTTGTAGTGCTTTTTTCAATTTCAGGGTCTTATAGCTCAAAAAAATCAGTAAATGCATGAAAAATAACAAATGAAGTTAGAAAGGGTTGAAAATCGATGATGTGGCTTTGAATGGTGCATTTTGAAAACAGAAAAACTAGGAGTTCAAATAAGTTCAAGAAAATGAAATCCCTTTGTAACAGACGAGTTTCCGTGTTAAACCCTGATACTTCGAATGAGATTGTCCGTTTTGTACACGATGTGCATCCAGTTTTTGCCGTAAGCCTCTCTACTTTCTTGCACATGCTATGTGGGTGAAATGATG
>NW_025273277.1:0-1347 GCF_018294505.1 Triticum aestivum | reverse complement strand
CACACCACTTTTCGAGGAGCTTTCTTCCTCTTCTTGTATCGAGTGACGCCGCACACCGGACATATGGTAGACTCCGTGTGCTCGTCCCGATAAATGATGCAATTGTTCATGCACACATGGTATTTCACGTGCGGTAAATCCAGAGGACACACGATTTTCTTCGCCTCCTCCAAACTGGTCGGGCACTTGTTCCCCTTGGGAAGACGTTCGTGCCAGAATGACATGTTCTCGTCGAAGCATGCGTCGGTCATTTTGTGTTTTACCTTCATCTCCAGAGCCATGAGCGTTACTTTCAGGCGGGTATCCTCGGGCCTGCATCCTTCATACAATGGAGTAACCGCGTCTAACTCAAGTTGATCCATCTTGGCTTTCTCTCGGGCGGCAGCTCTTGCGTTACCCGTCTGCTTGAGAAGCAGCTCTTGAATATGAGGGTCCTGCACCCAGCCCATCGATGGTCCAGCGTCGTCTGCTCCGCCGGCATCATCATCTTCATGATCATGCCCGTCGTCTGCTCCGGCATCTTCCTCATCATCATGTCCTGCATCTTCTACATGATGACTGTGTACAGCATCACCGTCGTGATCATCTCCTGGGGATTCTTCGTCTTCTCGCCCGCCCGAGCCGCGGTGGTTGTCTTGCTGCCCTTCCTCATTTCTTTCCCGGCCCCCAAGGACGACTTCGTAGTCATCTTCATCACCTTGCCACCGATAGCCATCCATGAAACCACGCAAGAGCAGGTGGTCCCGCACCTGCCCGGATTCCGGGTCCGCAATAAGGCTCTTCAGCTTGCATCTTCGACACGGACATCTTATCTCCGTCTCGTTCTTTTGAAGCATCTCGGCCTTCGCGGACCTCAAAAACCTATTCACGATGCCTTCGGTCATCATGCGGACCATGGTCGCCTGCGGGGTAGAGCAAAACGATATTTTAGAACCAAGAAAAAATTTGGCATGACTTTCCCTAAAAATAGGACCAAAAAGAATGCTTAATGCCAAAATTCTCGCCGAAACGGAAATGAATCAACATTCCGGCAAAATATTGGCAACTATCGCATTTCAAATACCGATACACCTCCAAACACAAACACATATGCAACACCACAAACATATGCAACACCACGAACATACATAGATCTAGCTAGGCCATAAAAAGTGCATGTGCACATTGTTGTAGGGAGAACAACATAAATATAGCTTCCCCCCTTACTTACCTATCAAAACAAGGTAATTTAACCACTTAAATTGAATGAATCTATGGTGGAAATGAGGTGAAAAAGAGGAGGCACCCGAGACAAGGAGGAGGTGGAGAGAATGAAGTGGGGAGAAAGTGAGTGTGGGTAGGAGAGGC
>NW_025273276.1:0-1347 GCF_018294505.1 Triticum aestivum | reverse complement strand
GGAGAGGGCAATCTCCATCAACATCTTCACCAGCACCATCTCATCCCCAAACCCTAGTTCATCTCTTGTATCCAATTCTTGTCTCCAAGTCCGGGATTGGTGCTAGTAGGTTGCTAGTAGTGTTGATTACTCCTTGTAGTTGATGCTAGTTGGTTTATTTGGTGGAAGATCATATGTTCAGATCCTCTATGCATTTTATTACCCCTCTGATTATGAACATGAATATGCTTTGTGAGTAATTACGTTTGTTCCTGAGGACAAGGGAGAAGTCTTGCTATTAGTAGTCATGTGAATTTGGTATTCGTTCAATATTTTGATGAGATGTATGTTGTCTATCCTCTAGTGGTGTTATGTGAACGTCGACTACATAACACTTCACCATTATTTGGGCCTAGAGGAAGGCATTGGGAAGTAATAAGTAGATGATGGGTTGCTAGAGTGACAGAAGCTTAAACCCTAGTTTATGTGTTGCTTCGTAAGGGGCTGATTTGGATCCATATGTTTCATGCTATGGTTAGGTTTACCTTAATACTTTTGTTGTAGTTGCGGATGCTTGCAATAGAGGTTAATCATAAGTGGGATGCTTGTCCAAGTAAGGGCAGTACCCAAGCACCGGTCCACCCACATATCAAATTATCAAAGTACCGAACGCGGATCATATGAGCATGATGAAAACTAGCTTGACGATATTCCCATGTGTCCTCGGGAGCGCTTTTCCTATTATAAGAGTTTGTCCAGGCTTGTCCTTTGCTACAAAAAGGATTGGGCCACCTTGCTGCACTTTATTTACTTTTGTTACTTGTTGCTCGTTACAATTTATCTTATCACAAAACTATTTGTTACCACTTATTTCAGTACTTGTAGAGAATACCTTGCTGAAAACCGCTTATCATTTCCTTCTGCTCCTCGTTGGGTTCGACACTCTTACTTATCGAAAGGACTATGATAGATCCCCTATACTTGTGGGTCATCAAGAGTCTTTTCTGGCGCCGTTGCCGGGGAGTGAAGCACCTTTGGTAGGTGGAATTTGGTAAGGAAAAATTTATTTAGTGTGCTGAAATTTTCTGTCACTTGTTACTATGGAAAGTAATTGTCTGAGGGGCTTGTTCGGGGTATCTTCACCCCGTCCAGTAGAGCAAAGAGTTGCTCCTCAACCTACTCAACCTACTGAACCTATTGAAAATGAAACTCCTTTTGAGATTCCTTCGGGTTTGATGGAAAAACTGCTAGCTAATACTTTTATAGGAGATGGAACAAAGCATCTTGATCAACATCTACGCTATGTGGATGATGTTTGTGGACTATTTAAGCTTGCAGGTATACCCGATGATGTTGTTAAGAAGAAGG
>NW_025273275.1:0-1347 GCF_018294505.1 Triticum aestivum | reverse complement strand
AGCTTCGAACGTGTCGGTCATCAGCAAGTGGGTCCGGGCTGTAGCACTGGGCTAGCAGGACTCCGGTAAACCGGGCTGTAGCGGGCTAACAGGACTCCGGTACTCAAAGCGTGACATTTCCCCGAAGGGACAGACACAGGAACGAAGAAGGACACATGCCGGCCAGCCTAAGTGTTCCAGAGCAGTAGCAAGCTACCATGGCTCAGCGGTAACACTAGGAGACATTTCCCGGTAAGAGAGGCTACTAAAGATAAACAACTAGATAGTCAGATCCCACACATACCAAGCATTTCAATCATACACACAATATGCTTGATATGTGCAAATACAACGAAGCATCACAACATGACTCTATGACACAAGTACTTTATTTAAGGCTCAGTGAGCCATACATAACATACACAAAGGTACGGGTCTCACGACCCCACATACAACTCATACAGTCATACAAACCAGCAGCGGAAATAACTTGTCTGGGTACAGACAACTAGTAAAATAAAAGAGGCTTGGAAAGCCTAGCTATACTACGTGGTCCTTCACAAGCTCAGGGTCACCACCTGGGTCTTAGCCTACTCGTTGATGTCAACGTCTACATAGAACCCATCAGAAGGGGTTGCAGCGTCTTCTGTAAAAATGTAGATTATAGCAACATGAGTACAAAGGTACTCAGCAAGACTTACATCAGATCCTACATACATGCATAGTATCAAGAAGGGTTGGTGGAGTTATTGCAGCAAGCCAGCTTTGACTCTTGGCTAGACTATCCTACGATACTCCAACTTGAAATAGTTTTGCGCACATGAGTCCACTACTCACCACTTCAATACACTACCGAGGATCCACCTCCGTCTTCCTACGGAAGAGCCATCCTCGGCACTCACACTTATCTTGAGGCTTTTAGTAGTTTTCCATTTACTTGTCTATGAACTGTATAGGCAACCAAGTAGTCCTTTACCGCGGACGCGGCTATTCGAATAGATCATGTTAACCCTGCAGGGGTGTACTTCTTCATACACGCTCTCACCACTTATCGTTGCTTACACGACATGTACTCGGCAACCTTCAAGCGGAAGCCCAACGTGGGTGTCGGCCACGACCTACCTAATCACCTAAGCCTCCAGTCCAGGTTTATCGCCTATTCAGGTTCCATCCGCAGGGAGTCCGGCCGAGGTTTCCCATACGGCCCCGAACAATGTGAACAGGGTTCCCGAGATACCTAACGGGTATTCGGTACACCGTGCCACGTACCTACCGCATCACAGCCCACCCCTACGGTCAGCGCTGTCCACGGCCTCCAGTAGGCTACAAACACCAGAAACTACTTGCAACTCCTGGACGGAGAACTAG
>NW_025273274.1:0-1347 GCF_018294505.1 Triticum aestivum | reverse complement strand
GCGGCGACCACCTGAGACGGAGGCAGCGGCGCCATCACCATCTGCTGCATATCCATCGCGGCCTCGAATCCCTGCTCCTGTGGCGGAGGCGCCAGAAACTGGAACTCCATCCCGTCGTTGGTGGTGCCGCTGCTGCTACCGAACTCCAAGGAGATCTGGGGCGGCGGCGGCGGCGGGGCCACCTCCGCCATGCGGCTCATGTGGGCGTGCATCGCCTCGAGGAGAACCTGGTTGGCGCGATCGGAGACGGCGTCCTTCATCTGCATCAGCGAGGCGAAGAAGGCCGCCATGTCCTCGTCTCCCATGTCGCGCGCCTTGGGGTCGAACCAAGCCGCTATCTGGTCCCCCGCAGAGCGCTCTTTCGCCATGGCCTTGTCCGTGCGCTTGGTCCGCTTCTTCAACTCGACCAGCTCCGTGCGCAGCTCGTCGAACTCCTGCTGCAGCTTCTCGAGCTTCTCGTCTTCGCCGGCAGCGCCCTCCCCCGCCAGCAAGTGGTCGTCGGCAGCGCCCTCCTCCCTCGCGCCAGCCCCCGCAGCCTCCCCCGCCAGGAAGCGTTCCACCACGGAGTCGACGGAGGGGTGGCCGAAGGAGAAGGCCCTGCCGCGGGGAGAGAAGGCGAGGGCGGCCACCCGGGCGCCGGTCAGGACCGCCAGATCCGTGGCCTTGTTGAAGAACCCCTGGCGGCGCTTGGAGTAGCAGACGAACCGGGCATCCTCCTGCTCGATCCTGCGGATGACGATCTTCTTCCACCTCTCCGGTTGGGCGCCGCCATTGCTCGCTTTCTCGGTGGGAGGACGAGGAGTGGCTGTGGGTGTGGCTACGTCTCGGGGTCAGGGGGTTTATATAGCAAGCGTCCGGAGAGGAATCCCTTCTTCGCTGGGCTACGTATATTAAAACTCGTGATTGGCAATGAGATACGATTGGGTATGCGCTGAGCTGTATACATTAAACTCACGCGTCAAAGGATAACTACGTACACCCTATTATTTAGAAACCATTCCTTCGCACCCCAAAAGAAAGCGGTCCTTTTTGTGCTAACGCTCTTGCTCTTGTGTCTGCCTAGCTTGGCTACAGGTCTGAACCGGACGTAACGACGCGAGTCAAGGGAGGGAACTTGACTCCATCGGCTCGTGCGCATCTCGTGCTCGTCAAGAGAAAAACAGAAAACAGGCAAGTTGACTCCATCGGCTCGTGCGCAAGGGAAGGGAAGGGATCGTGCTCGTGCACGCATCTCATCTCATCGCTCCAACGATGGAACTAGTCGCCCTTTTTTTTTCTCATACACAAGTAAACGTGCACGTGCAACGCACGTCTCAATCAAACCATGTCAAATGACAGACGCGTCGT
>NW_025273273.1:0-1347 GCF_018294505.1 Triticum aestivum | reverse complement strand
AATAACTATAATTTCTGGATTTATTTTAAATCAGGAAATTCCAGAATATTATTTAAACTTCAAAAATTCATAACTTTTATTCTGTAACTCCAAATTGGACAAATTATATATGAAAAATGATCAGAAAAATCCAATCTATCCATCTGTACTATTTTCATGCATGATCAAACAAGTTAAATTGATGTTTTAAGCAGAACAAGGAAAAGCACTTTAAAAGGCCATATTTGAATTTGAAATTTGAATCCTTGATTCAAATTTGTTCAAACCCTTCTGGTTTTAGTTGCATTAGCCCAACACACTCATATTGCCATGTTTCATGCATGCATCATATTGTTGCACATTGTTTGGTGATGGTTGTGTATCGGTGTCCTTTGCGACAGGTTCTGCCTCCGAGGAGTACCGTGATTACCCTAACGAAGAACCGTCTCAGTGCATCGAACCATCAGGAAAGCAACCAACCATTTGATCATATCGATACAAACCCATGTTCTCGCTCCTGCTCTCTTTACTGCATTAAGACAACGCGATTCAAACTGCTGTGTGCTACGGTAGTTGAACCCATTTCCTCTGCATGACCTGTCATTGCCACAGTAACTAGATGAAACCCACTAGCATGTGTAGGAGTTGATTGAGCCCTATGTATGTGTTGTTCCTACCTTGCTATGCCTGCTATGCTTAGAGTCGTGTCAGGTCTGGTTCATCTGGGTGATGGGCTAGAGTGAAATGATTATGCCGGTAATGAGAGTGGTGTGGTGAACACGATTTGGTAAAGGTATCGATGAGAGGCCATGTAGGAGTACATGGTGGGTTGTTTCATTGAAGCCGACCTTAAGCACTGAGATCTGTATGCGTGATTTAAGATACAACTACTACCATGCATTGGGCCCTGAAATATGACCCCGCTCGACTTCTTAATCACCCTAGCTCTCTGTCCAGGAGTTGCAAGTAGTTTCTGGTGTTTGTAGCCTACTGGAGGCCGTGGACAGCGCTGACCGTAGGGGTGGGCTGTGATGCGGTAGGTACGTGGCACGGTGTACCGAATACCTGTTAGGTATCTCGGGAACCCTGTTCACATCGTTCGGGGCCGTATGGGAAACCTCGGCCGGACTCCCTGCGGATGGAACCTGAATAGGCGATAAACCTGGACTAGAGGCTTAAGTGTTTAGGTAGGTCGTGGTCTACACCCACGTCGGCTTTCGCTTGAAGTCTGCCGAGCACATGTCGTGTGCAGACGCTAAGTGGTGGAAACATGTATGAAGAAGTACACCCCTGCAGGGTTATCATAATCTATTCGAATAGCCGCGTCCGCGGTAAAGGACTACTTGGTTGCCTATACAGTTCATAGAC
>NW_025273272.1:0-1347 GCF_018294505.1 Triticum aestivum | reverse complement strand
TACGCTTACGCGAGACCGGTTCCCTCGACGTGCTTTGCACAGAGATGGCTTGCGGGCGACTGCCTCTCCAACTTTAGTTGAACCAAGTATGGCTACGCCCGGTCCTTGCGAAGGTTAAAACGGAGTCTATTTGACAAACTATCGTTGTGGTTTTGATGCGTAGGTGAGATTGGTTCTTACTTAAGCCCGTAGCAGCCACGTAAAACATGCAACAACAAAGTAGAGGACGTCTAACTTGTTTTTGCAGGGCATGTTGTGATGTGATATGGTCAAGGCATGATGCTGAATTTTATTGTATGAGATGATCATGTTTTGTAACCGAGTTATCGGCAACTGGCAGGAGCCATATGGTTGTCGCTTTATTGTATGCAATGCAATCGCGATGTAATGCTTTACTTTATTACTAAACGGTAGTGATAGTCGTGGAAGCATAAGATTGGCGAGACGACAACGATACTACGATGGAGATCAAGGTGTCGCGCCGGTGACGATGGTGATCATGACGGTGCTTCGGAGATGGAGATCACAGGCACAAGATGATGATGGCCATATCATATCACTTATATTGATTGCATGTGATGTTTATCTTTTATGCATCTTATCTTGCTTTGATTGACGGTAGCATTATAAGATGATCTCTCACTAAATTATCAAGAAGTGTTCTCCCTGAGTATGCACCATTGCGAAAGTTCTTCGTGCTGAGACACCACGTGATGATCGGGTGTGATAGGCTCTACGTTCAAATACAACGGGTGCAAGCCAGTTTTGCACACGCAGAATACTCAGGTTAAACTTGACGAGCCTAGCATATGCAGATATGGCCTCGGAACACGGAGACCAAAAGGTCGAGCGTGAATCATATAGTAGATATGATCAACATAACGATGTTCACCATTGAAAACTACTCCATCTCACGTGATGATCGGTTATGGTTTAGTTGATTTGGATCACGTGATCACTTAGAGGATTAGAGGGATGTCTATCTAAGTGGGAGTTCTTAAATAATATGATTAATTGAACTTAAATTTATCGTGAACTTAGTCCTGGTAGTATTTTGCAAATTATAGATCAATAGCTCGCGTTGTTGCTTCCCTATGTTTATTTTGATATGTTCCTAGAGAAAATTGTGTTGAAAGATGTTAGTAGCAATGATGCGGATTAGATCCGTGATCTGAGGTTAAATCCTCATTGCTGCACAGAAGAATTATGTCCTTAATGCACCGCTAGGTGACAGACCTATTGCAGGAGCAGATGCAGAAGTTATGAACGTCTGGCTAGCTCAATATGATGACTACTTGATAGTTTAGTGCACCATGCTTAACGGCTTAGAATCGGGACTTCAAAGAC
>NW_025273271.1:0-1347 GCF_018294505.1 Triticum aestivum | reverse complement strand
TTTCAACATGAAAGTTGCTCAGAACGACGAGACGATTCCG
This sequence comes from Triticum aestivum, assembly GCF_018294505.1. Classification (NCBI taxonomy): domain Eukaryota; kingdom Viridiplantae; phylum Streptophyta; class Magnoliopsida; order Poales; family Poaceae; genus Triticum; species Triticum aestivum. The sequence continues at coordinate 1,307 of NW_025273271.1, read as the reverse complement.
GATACGCAGTCCGTTCGTCCGCCACACCCCCCTAACCTATCGAACCCGCAACTTTCCCCCTCCGGCTCCTCTACCCGAAAACACGAAACACCGGGAATACTTTCCCGGATGTTTTCCCCCCTTCACCGGTATTACCTACTACCGCGTTAGGGCACACCGAACACCGCGTATTGCCTTGTTATATTTTGTGATGCTTTGTTTGCTCTGTATTCATTATTTCTTCCCCCTCTTCTCTCCGGTAGACTACGAGACCGACGCTGCTGCTGACCAGTTCGACTACGGAGTTGACGACCCCTCTCTCTTGCCAGAGCAACCAGGCAAGCCCCCCCCTTGATCACCAGATATCGCCTATTCTACTCTATACTGCTTGCATTAGAGTAGTGTAGCATGTTACTGCTTTCGTTAATCCTACTCTGATGCATAGCCTGACATTGTCGCTAGTTCTGTTGATACCTTACCTGCAATCCTATATGCTCAGTATAGGATGCTAGTTTATCATCATTGGCCCTACATTCTTGTCAGTCTGCCTTGCTATACTACTAGGCTGTGATCACTTCGGGAGGTGATCACGGGCATATACTATATACTTTACACTGTTACGTTACTGGTGATACTGTTCGGAGTTGGGGGCTGAAGGGGCAGGTGGCTCCATCCCGGTAGAGGTGGGCCTGGGTTCCCGACGGTCCCCGACGGTTACTTTGTGGCGGAGCGACAGGGCAGGTTGAGACCACCTAGGAGACAGGTGGGCCTGGCCCTGTTCGGCGTTCGCGGATACTTAACACGCTTAACGAGATCTTGGTATTTGATCTGAGTCTGGCTACGAGCCTATACGCACTAACCATCTACGTGTGAGTAGTTATGGGTATCCCGACGTCGTGGTATCAGCCGAAGCACTTCAGACGTCAGCGACGGAGCGGCGCGCGCCGAATTGGACTGGAACGCCACTAGGCTAGGTCTGCTTTCGGCCGCCCTCGCAACGTGCAGGTGTGCTCAGGGCGATGGGCCCAGACCCCTGCGCGCTTAGGTTTAGACCGGCGTGCTGGCCTCTCTGTTGTGCCTAGGTGGGGCTGCGACGTGTTGATCTTCCGAGGCCGGGCATGACCCAGGAAAGTGTGTCCGGCCAAATGGGATCGAGCGTGTTGGGCTATGTGGTGCACCCCTGCAGGGAAGTTAATCTATTCGAATAGCCGTGATCTTCGGTAACAGGACGACTTGGAGTTGTACCTTGACCTTATGACAACTAGAACCGGATACTTAATAAAACACACCCTTCCAAGTTCCACAGACAACCCGGTGATCGCTTTTCT
>NW_025273270.1:0-1347 GCF_018294505.1 Triticum aestivum | reverse complement strand
TGTCGCCTCAAGAACAAGGGAAATTACTCACAAATAATATTCGTGCTCAAGATCAGAGGAGTAATAAATATCATAATGGATCTGATCATATAATCTTTCACCAAATAAACCGGCTAGCATCAACTACAAGATGTAATCAACACTACTAGTCACCCACATGTACCAATCTGAGGTTTTGATACAAAGATTGAACATAAGAGATGAACTACGGTTTTATATGAGATGGTGATGTTGAAGATGTTGATGAAGATTGGCCTCCCAAAGATGAGAGGGTTGTTGGTGATGACGATGGCTTCGATTTCCCCCTCCCGGAGGGAAGTTCCCCCGATGGAATCGCTCCGCGGGAGGGCAAAAGTGCTCCTGCCCAAGTTCCACCTTGAGACAGTGGCGCTCCATCCAGAAAGTCCTCTCCTTATTTTTTCTAGGTCAAAAAACCTTATGTACCAGAAGATGGTCACCAGAGGTGGGCCTAGGCCCCCACTACCCACCAGGGCGCTCCTGGAGGGGGTGGCACGGCGGCACCTGGGTGGCCCCCTCTGGTGTTTCTTTATTCCAATATTTTTTATATATTCCAAAATAATTCTCCGTGAAATTTCAGTTCATTTGGAGATGTGCAGAATAGGTATCTCTGACGTAGCTTTTTCTGGTCTAGAATTCTAGTTGGCGGCATTCTCCCTCTTTGTGTAAACCTTGCATATTATGAGAGAAAAGGCATTAGAATTACTCCACAAAGTTTTATAATGAATAAAAACACTATAAATAATAGTAGGAAAACATGATGCAAAATGGACGTATCAGGTGCCGGCGGCTAGGGTTCTCTCCTCCCCTAGGTCCCTTCACGAAAGTGTCTTGTATAGACGTGGTGGAGCCATTGGTACTCCATACAAGCGCTCATGCGAGCGCTTGCGGTCGTATGGAACACCGTCTTTTGGTCTGCTCCGCCTAATGACTTGGGTTTCTTCATGGAAGTTGCTCCAATTGGCTTGATTTCAGTAATTCTCCTTGGTTTCCTTTCATATATGATATTTCCTACCAAACAATGGAGAAACGGATTTTCTTCTCTTTTGAAGGATTGGCGTTAGGAATATCCGGAGATTGATAGAAACCCGGTGAAAACCAAATAAGAATTACTAGAAACACATCACAAATTCTCGAGCCATCAACCACTGACGTGCAACCCCCCCCCCCCCACACACACACACACACACAATCTCCCCTTCTACCTCACTTCCCCGGTCGAGCAGCAGAAGGTCAGGCGGTCGCCTTATCCGCCACCGCCGCCAATGTGGTTCCGGATCTGCACCCTCATCGCGTGATGGGTGTGTCGGTTCCTTCCCACAGCCACGC
>NW_025273269.1:0-1347 GCF_018294505.1 Triticum aestivum | reverse complement strand
GCGAAGTTACTGGTCAAGATACTATGTCGAATGCGACACTGCTGTAAGTAGAAACATAAATATGTGCAGACAATACTTTTTTTTCCATCCAATGCTCTGTTTCTTTTTTGCGAGCCCCCCTCCCTTCTTGGTGCCATTGATGCATCTTTGATCCGGTCAAATTTTTCCAGAAATTATTCCAAAATGCATTTGAAACTCCATTGGCGTTATCTGTTCACCTGAGGGAGACAATGATAGGATTCCATCTTGACCGAATTCACATGGTATTTTCGTAGTCCAGTAAACAAGCCATATAATTTATAGTCTCCATGCAAGTCCCATGTCTTTTCTATTTTTCAGTAAAAAGTCAACCATGGCGTTTTGTGCTAATTTTGTTTTGTTTTATTTTTGGATCAATGTACAGGTGTTTTTACCTTTAAGCTCATACAGTTTCTGGTACACGGTTGTTGCTAACTTTAGGAAGAAATTGTTCGAAGTCCTCTGCCCAAACAACAGAATCGACTTGATTGCTGACGAAGCTCAGCTTGTAATCAAGAATTTCAAAGCGGCTTTCAAGCTGGCATACAAGAGATCACAACTAAATGTGACTGACATGGGTGTGTCTTTCCGGAGTGTGTGCTCTTCAACTAAAGAGTAATGCAATCCAACGACTGAAATACTCAAGCAATTTTATGCATGATCCTTTTCAGTTTTTTTTTTCATCTAACTTCAGTGATGTGAAAAACATAATTATGAATTGCAGGGCAGATAGTGGGATCTTCACAATGAAGTTGGTACAAGGACATGATGGAGACAACACTTTGTGTTTCGAACCCGTAAGTCATAGCAACCACCCCTTTTCGTCTTTTTTGTATTATTTTTTTGTTCAACTGATAACACACACATCGCATATCCATGTAATGTAGCTCAACTTTTTGCTGCTTAAAACCTCATCCTTTTTTATGTTTTTTGTCAGGCTCATTTTTTTTAGTCTCTCACAGGTGTTTATCTTTTTTTTATTCTTATATCCTGCTGCGTTTTTACACCAATATAACATGTTTTTTCCTTTTTTACTTCAAGTTAACTGTTATTTTTATGTAAAACAAAAACAGGAGCATGCAAAGAGCCTGCGCGAGAGTCTAACTTACTACATGGTTGCTCACCCTTGCAATGAAAAACTGATGCCAGAAACCAAAGAAATCTTAAGAAAATATGTGAGTATTGACTTATCTCTTTAATAACCCCCCCCCCCACACACACACGCACACACACCCCACCTCTTTTTTATTTAGCTGGTTTTTGCTACATCGTTTATTTTTTTGCTTTCTTTTAGTTATTCACAATGTTCTTAAACTTTCTTCTTTCATT
>NW_025273268.1:0-1347 GCF_018294505.1 Triticum aestivum | reverse complement strand
ACATGATAAACATCACATGCAATCAAATAGTGACATGATATGGCCAATATCATTTTGCTCCTTTTGATCTTCATCTTCGGGGCTCCATGATCATCATCGTCACCGGCACGACACCATGATCTCCATCATCATGATCTCCATCATCGTGTCTTCATGAAGTTGTCACGCCAACGACTACTTCTACTTCTATGACTAACGCGTTTAGCAATAAAGTAAAGTAGTTTACATGGCGTTCTTCAATGACACACAGGTCATACAATAAATAAAGACAACTCCTATGGCTCCTGCCGGTTGTCATACTCATCGACATGCAAGTCGTGAATCCTATTACAAGAACATGATCAATCTCATACATCACATATCATTCATCACATTCTTCTTGGCCATATCACATCACATAGCATACCCTGCAAAAACAAGTTAGACGTCCTCTAATTGTTGCTGCATGTTTTACGTGGCTACTATGGGTTTCTAGCAAGAACGTTTCTTACCTACGCAAGACCACAACGTGATATGCCAATTGCTATTTACCCTTCATAAGGACCCTTTTCATCGAATCCGTTCCGACTAAAGTGGGAGAGACTGGCACCCGCTAGCCACCTTATGCACCAAGTGCATGTCAATCGGTGGAACCTGTCTCACGTAAGAGTACGTGTAAGGTCGGTCCGGGCTGCTTCATCCCACAATACCGTCGAAACAAGATTGGACTAGTAACGGTAAGCATATTGAACAACATCAGCGCCCACAACTACTTTATGTTCTACTCGTGCAAAGAATCTACGCAATAGACCTAGCTCATGATGCCACTGTTGGGTAACGTAGCAGAAATTCAAAATTTTCTTACGTGTCACCAAGATCTATCTATGGAGAGACCAGCAACGAGTAGAAAGAGAGTGCATCTACATACCCTTATAGATCGCTAAGCGGAAGCGTTCAAGTGAACGGGGTTGATGGAGTCGTACTCGTCGTGATTCAAATCACCGATGATCCTAGTGCCGAACGGACGGCACCTCCGCGTTCAACACACGTACAGCCCGGTGACGTCTCCCACGCCTTGATCCAGCAAGGAGAGAGGGAGAGGTTGAGGAAGACTCCATCCAACAGCAGCACAACGGCGTGGTGGTGGTGGAGGAGCGTGGCAATCCAGCAGGGCTTCGCCAAGCACCATGGGAGAGGAGGAGTAGGAAGAGAGGTAGGGCTGTGCCAGAACTTCGTGTATAGCTCCCATGCGCCTCCCCACTATATATAGGGGTGGAGGGGCTGGTTTCTTGCCCTCCAAGTCCATTGGGGCGTTGGCCAAGGTGGGAGGAAAGAAATCTCATTATTTCCTTCCCCACCGATTGTTAT
>NW_025273267.1:0-1347 GCF_018294505.1 Triticum aestivum | reverse complement strand
AGCACGACGGCGTGGTGACGATCTTGATGAACTACAGCAGCAGGGCTTCGCCTAAACTCCGCTACAGTATTATCGAGGAATATGGTGGCAGGGGGCACCGCACACGGCTAAGGAATAGATCACGTGGATCAACTTGTGTCAACTTGTGTGTTTAGAGGTGCCCCTGCCTCCGTATATAAAGGAGGAGAGGAGGGGAGGCTGGCCGGCCAAGGGGGGGAGGCGCAGGAGAGTCCTACTCCCTCTGGGAGTAGGATTCCCCCTCCAATCCTAGTCCAACTAGGATTCCTCGGAGGGGAAAAGAGGAGGAGGGGGCCGGCCACCTCTCCTAGTCCTAATAGGACTAGGGGAAGGGGGGGGGGCGCAGCCCATCTAGGGCAGCCCCTTCTCTTTTCCACTAAGGCCCACTATGGCCCAAATAGCTCCCGGGGGGTTCCGGTAACCCTCTCAGTATTCCGGTAAAATCCCGATTTCACCCGGAACACTTCCGATATCCAAATATAGGCTTCCAATATATCAATCTTTACGTCTCGACCATTTCGAGACTCCTCGTCATGTCCGTGATCACATCCGGGACTCCGAACAACCTTCGGTACATCAAAATGCATAAACTCATAATATAACTGTCATCGTAACCTTAAGCGTGCGGACCCTACGGGTTCGAGAACAATGTAGACATGACCGAGACACGTCTCCGGTCAATAACCAATAGCGGGACCTGGATGCCCATATTGGCTCCTACATATTCTACGAAGATCTTTATCGGTCAGACCGCATAACAACATACGTTGTTCCCTTTGTCATCGGTATGTTACTTGCCCGAGATTCGATCGTCGGTATCCAATACCTAGTTCAATCCCGTTACCGGCAAGTCTCTTTACTCGTTCCGTAATACATCATCTCACAACTAACATATTAGTTGTAATGCTTGCAAGGCTTATGTGATGTGTATTACCGAGAGGGCCCAGAGATACCTCTTCGACAATCGGAGTGACAAATCCTAATCTCGAAATACGCCAACCCAACATCGACCATTGGAGACACCTGTAGTACTCCTTTATAATCACCCAGTTACGTTGTGACGTTTGGTAGTACCCAAAGTGTTCCTCCGGTAAACGGGAGTTGCATAATCTCATAGTCATAGGAACATGTATAAGTCATGAAGAAAGCAATAGCAACATACTAAACGATCGGGTGCTAAGCTAATGGAATGGGTCATGTCAATCAGATCATTCTACTAATGATGTGACCTCGTTAATCAAATAACAACTCATTGTTCATGGTTAGGAAACATAACCATCTTTGATTAACGAGCTAGTCAAGTAGAGGCATACTAGTGACACTTTGTTT
>NW_025273266.1:0-1347 GCF_018294505.1 Triticum aestivum | reverse complement strand
GACCGCCCCTCACTCCCTCCCGAGCTCTCCCCCTCCTCTGTTTCTCTCTCCCTCTCGGACCCGAGCGGAGCCGCCGCCACCGACGAGCACCACCGCAGCCACCGTCTTCCCCTCGACCCCTCGCTGTGCTTGCGAGCTCCGCCACAACCCCCTCCACCTCCTCGTTGAGCTACGGACCTCCCGGACGTGCTGCAACGCCGCCACCATCGCCGTTTCCATCGCCGGCCGCCGAGGATCTTCATCGTCAATTCACCACCATCGTCGCGTCCCCGAGCCGGCTAACCACCCCTACGGTCACCGCTGTGAGCTCCCACGCCTCCCCTCCCTCTTTTCCCCTTCGATTGCGCCCTGTAGCCTCGATTCCACCGGAGCCGCGAGCTCGGCTCCGCCGGCGATGTCGCCGCCGTCGTTGCAGGTCACCGAACTCGCGTCCGAGCACGACCTCGAGCTCGTGGATCTCCCAGGAGCCCGCCCAGCCTCTCAGCTCGCTCGCTCGCTAAGAGTAGCACCGTGCCCGTGCTGGCCCGAACTCCGGTCCCCGCCGCGGACCCCGTTTCGGTGAGCTCGAGCCACCTCAGCCCCTGCCGTTTGCACAAATGGATGCGGGCGACTCCCAGCTACGCGTAGCTGCCCTCCGCCGGCCATATGGTCGCCGGAGGAGGAATTCCGACCCCCTCCGCCGTCTCGGGCTTCACCGGCGACGAGCCGCCGGCGTGTTAGCCTCGGCTGACCAGGGGTTTGACCTCCCCTAGGTCCATGACAGGTGGGCCCGGCCCCTGCTAACTTTGGTTAAGTTAATAACTACTTTTAGTTAAGCCACTGACCCACTGACAGTAGGCCCCACCCCTGGTCAAACCCCAGTCAGCGCTGGGTTTGACCGGGATTAACTCCTGTGACACTGACATATGGGTCCCGCAGGTCAGGTTTGACCTGGAGGCGCCCAGTTGACCTGCTGACGCCATGATGACGTCAGGCTGGCGCATTAATTCAATTTCTGGATTTAATTTAATTCTGAAATTCCAGAAAATGCCTAAAACTTCAATAAATCATAGAAAATTAACCGTAACTCCAAATTAAATAATTTATATATGAAAAATTATCAGAAAAATTCAAGGAATCCATCTGTACCATTTTCATGCATGTTAGAACAACTTATAGCTGCTGTTTAGCACAAATCAATTAAAGGGCATTTAAATAATCACATATGGAGTTTGAATTTGAATCTTGTATTCAAACCAACTTCATTTAATCCGTTGCTAGTTGCATTAGCCCAAAACACATTCATTTTGCCATGTCATGATCATGCATCATATTGTGCATTGCATTGATTGTTTTCCTTCTGTGTTG
>NW_025273265.1:0-1347 GCF_018294505.1 Triticum aestivum | reverse complement strand
GTAAGCCGCTGACTTTAACCTTTCCATTTTGTTTTACCTGTCATCTTACTAAGAGCTCATTACTGTATTTCTCAGGCTGATGATAAATTCTGGCGGGTCAAGTATGACCACGAGGCGGCCAAGAAGGCCAGGAAGGCGAAGAAAGCCGCCAAGAGAGCCGCCCCTCGCAAAAAGGGAAACAGACCCACTGCTTCGGAGCTGCTGCAATTAAGCGATAGCTCCGAATCAGAGGTAACCCTTAAATCTTTTAAATTCTTGCAGTATATGTTGTCTGATGCTGTCCGCCTTATCAACACTTGCTTATTGACAGGATGACACCGGCGCCAGTAACCCGGTGGTCGAAGAGGTAACATCACTTTCCTCCGGCTCGGAGCCTTTACCACAGCTGAAAGTCCGAAGGGTAACCCGGAAAGTAAGCTTTTCCCATCGATTAGCTCACCGAGACCCTCAATTTCTGTTGAAGCAGCAGGTTCACGAGAGCCGGCGTCACACCCGGGCCCGCAAGGACACCGACCTCTCCACTGGGTTACCCGACGCAACGAGGAAACGCCGCACTGAGGTTTTTTCTCACCTGTACCCTTTTCATCCGTTGGCGGGTGTCATCCGTCAGCCACTCAACTCTTCTGACTCCAATTACCAGGAGACCTCCCCCTCCTCGGGTGACTCCATGCAGTCAAGTCTGCCGGCCTTCAAGACTGCCCCCGGGTAATAACAATCTCCTTACATTATCTGTCTGTACTTACCCTTTGTATGCCTAACACTTCTGCCTTTTCAGTGCCCAGGCAAAGCTCACCAAAAGAGTAAAGAAGACCAGGTCAGCCGGAGTGCCCGACTTGCCTGAGCTGGAGACGACGGCTCAAGAGCCGCCAGTCGCCTCCACCCCTGAAGCCACCATTCCCATGGATACGGCGCCTGAAGCCCCACCAGCTAATGACCCGGACGTGGTAATTACCCGGACGGAGTTTGTTGAGCCGGGAAGGCCGACCGCGCTGGCCAAATGCTCCGCAAGGGGGGAGTTGCTACAACCCCACCGGGTGAATCTGGATCTCTCCAGCTACACCGACTTAAGTATTGGAGAACTCGTCTCAGGCTATATCAGCCAGGTTCACAAGAGCCGGGACGCCGAGATCGCCATGGTCAACCAGATCCAACACAAATCTGAGGTAACCTTCTGCTGTTCTCTTACTTTCCGCATAGTGATCCTTGCCATTCTAGCCCCCAAGTCTAGGACTTATACTTGAATATGTTGTAGACTTTAGATTCTGGCTTACTGAACTGAGCCGGCCGTACATAGATAGATACGTTCAATATGCATTAGCCCCCAAGTGCCAAGTGTCTTTGCTTGGA
>NW_025273264.1:0-1347 GCF_018294505.1 Triticum aestivum | reverse complement strand
GCACCTCCATCCGGTGCCACCTCCAGCCGTGATACAAGAAAACAGGCACAACCACCATTATCTGCCAAGAGCGCACCTGCGGGGCCTGCACAGCGTTCTTCTTCTTCCATGGCATCAACAGGGCACACAAGTGATATTATTTGTCGTCGTTGTAAGGGAGGAGGTCATTATGCGAGAGAATGCAAATCTCCGCGTGTGATGATTGCTACCGCGGATGGTGGATATGAGTCTGCTAGTGACTATGATGAGGAGACTTTGGCTCTTATTACACGTGAAGAACATGGTGGAGATGATTCTGATCATGAGACGCAATACATGGCTCCTGAAGACGCTGACAGGTATGAATGTTTAGTTTCTCAACGTGTTTTGAGTGTGCAGGTCACACAAGCTGAGCAAAATCAGAGGCACAATTTGTTCCATACCAAGGGAGTTGTGAAGGAACGTTCTGTGCGCGTCATCATAGACGGAGGTAGTTGCAACAACTTGGCTAGCATGAAGATGGTGGAGAAGCTTTCTCTCACCACAAGACCACATCCACATCCTTACTACATCCAATGGTTCAACAACAGCGGCAAGGTTAAGGTAACACGTACTGTTCGTGTGCATTTTAGTATCTCTACATATGCTGATTATGTTGATTGTGATGTGGTACCTATGCAAGCATGTTCCTTATTACTTGGTAGACCATGGCAATTTGATAAAAATTCTGTACACCATGGTAGAAACAATCACTATACTCTTGTTCATAAGGATAAAAATATTACTTTGCTTCCTATGACTCCTGATTCCATTTTGAAAGATGATATTAATAGAGCTAATAAAGCAAAACAGGAGAAGACTAAGAGTGAAAATCAGATTGTGGCAAAAGAATTTGAGCAGCAAATGAAGTCTAATAATAAACCATCTAGTGTTGCTTCTGAAATTAAATTGAAAAGTGCATGTTTATTTGCCACCAAATCTGATATTGATGAGCTAGATTTCAGCAAATCTGTTTGCTATGCTTTTGTGTGCAAAGAGGCATTATTTTCATTCGAGGACGTGCCTTCCTCTTTGCCTCCTGCTGTCACTAACATTTTGCAGGAGTTCGCTGACGTCTTTCCACAAGACGTGCCACCGGGATTACCGCCTATTCGAGGGATTGAGCATCAGATTGACTTAATTCCCGGTGCTTCACTGCCAAACCGTGCACCATACCGTACCAATCCAGAGGAGACGAAGGAGATTATGCGTCAAGTACAAGAGCTTCTCGACAAAGGTTATATACGCGAATCCCTTAGTCCTTGTGCTATTCCTATTATTCTAGTGCCGAAAAAGGATGGTACATCACGTATGTGTGTTGATTGTAGA
>NW_025273263.1:0-1347 GCF_018294505.1 Triticum aestivum | reverse complement strand
CACAAGGACTAAGGGATTCGCGTATATAAGCTTTGTCGAGAAGCTCTTGTACTTGACGCATAATCTCCTTCGTCTCCTCTGGATTGGTACGGTATGGTGCACGGTTTGGCAGTGAAGCACCGGGAATTAAGTCAATCTGATGCTCAATCCCTCGAATAGGCGGTAATCCCGGTGGCACGTCTTGTGGAAAAACGTCAGCGAACTCCTGCAAAATGTTAGTGACAGCAGGAGGCAAAGAGGAAGGCATGTCCTCGAATGAAAATAATGCCTCTTTGCACACAAAAGCATAGCAAACAGATTTGCTGAAATCTAGCTCATCAATATCAGATTTGGTGGCAAATAAACATGCACTTTTCAATTTAATTTCAGAAGCAACACTAGATGGTTTATTATTAGGCTTCATTTGTTGCTCAAATTCTTTTGCCACAATCTGATTTTCACTCTTATTCTTCTCCTGTTGTGCTTTATTAGCTTATTAATATCATCTTTCAAAATGGAATCAGGAGTCATAGGAAGCAAAGAAATATTTTTATCCTTATGAACAAGAGTATAGTGATTGTTTCTACCATGGTGTACAGAATTTTTATCAAATTGCCATGGTCTACCAAGTAATAAGGAACATGCTTGCATAGGTACCACATCACAATCAACATAATCAGCATATGTAGAGATACTAAAATGCACACGAACAGTACGTGTTACCTTAACCTTGCCGATGTTGTTGAACCATTGGATGTAGTAAGGATGTGGATGTGGTCTTGTGGTGAGAGAAAGCTTCTCCACCATCTCCATGCTAGCCAAGTTGTTGCAGCTCCCTCCGTCTATTATGACGCGCACAGAACGTTCCTTCACAACTCCCTTGGTATGGAACAAATTGTGCCTCTGATTTTGCTCAACTTGTGTGACCTGCACACTCAAAACACGTTTGATAGAGGCAAAGGTGTCCCGTCTTTCGATGAGATGATGGATATCGCTTTGGTGGAAGTCGACTTTGACGATCCGACTACAAACGTGCGAGGACGTCGCGCCTTAGCAATCGCTAAACCAACTCCGAGAGGTTATTGACCACGCCGGAGCACGATCAACCTGACCACGAGGGTCTGTTTCCTGCGAGCAAACGAAGAACAAGCAAGAAACTAAGATTGCAATCTGGATATTGCGAATATAAGATGAAAGCTTTATTGATCAAGGTGGGGTTCTGTGACGCCTTTGTCTGGTCGTTGAACACAAACGAAGTACGCGAAGTTGCAGCTATGGCGAACTTTTAATCTAAACAAAACCCAAAGTCTAAACGATGCCCTAAGGGCTGTATATATGGAGGAAGAGGGGGGAATTTCGTAGCCCTTG
>NW_025273262.1:0-1347 GCF_018294505.1 Triticum aestivum | reverse complement strand
TAAGGTGGAGCCTAGTTGAAGCTGTCATTCAAAGAATAAATGGGAATCCAAATCCACTTTTAGGGTTATAGATGAAGTCTCGCTCAGTAAAGAGATTTGAAGATTCGTAGAAGAGGATCAGAGTACGCGCGCTACAAATGGCAGCTAGCCAATGAATCAAGATTGGGTCCATGAAGTTCGGGAGACCCCTCACGTGCCGCTGCCCGTGAGACTCGCCTTTGTACACTTTGCGCACCGCTTCGACTAGACCCCGCTACTACCTCGTATCCAAATACCTGCGATCTAGCTCATTCTTTTTTAAGCCCTGCAAGCCTAATAGAACCTTGTTTCCTGGGCCAAGTCAGCCTATAAGTAAGTAGGGTTGAAGACAATTTTTTTGTTAGTTTTTCAATCTTCTTCCTTCTATGCTTAGAGTAAGTGGAAATGACCTCCTTGATCAGCAAGTAAGCGAGCGGTAGTTCAGTCTCTGACAAGTGAGGCCGAATAGCCCCAGGTGTCCTTTTCCTTCTAAACTAGCTGCTCTCGCTTGACTCTTGTAGTAAGCAAGCAAACTGGTCGGGGAACAGGGTCGGATCAAAGTAAGGAATGGGAATAGCACTCACTCGAAAAGTACTCCTACTTTGAATGCTAAAATTGAAGAGCACTCTATGCAGAAATCTAGGAGCCCCCTCCATCATACATGCCGTCGTGGGGGTAGCTTCTCCTTCATTCCCGTTTGCTAGACAATTTGGTGTAATAATGCACTCGGGAATTAAAGGAGGAGCTACCATCACCGATAGTCAACCCGTGATTAATAATAATGATATAATTTAGGTTTTTTAGTACATATATTTAATTGTACAAGTTTAATATTTGAATTATGAACATAGGCCGGAAATGTCGTACTCGGACGACGAAAACCGCCCGCGGGAGTGCGACTGGTGCCAGGACGACCGTGTTATGTGCGAGAGGTTCCTTGAGCTGGACGAAGATCGGCGCTTCAGCATTAAGCTCGAGGAGATCTTCGATGTTCATACGGTACGCAACGACGACAATAGTTTTTTCGTAATTAAGCACGACTTCAACTATTTTAACGTGTATTTTTTATCTTTTCCAATTGACTAGCTTATCTAATGCTATGCAAGACGCTATGTCTTGGAGAGGATAGGTTTTGAAGACCATGAAAGTATGGAAACCAAAAAAGTTCTCCTAAGGACCCATCATAGTGTGGATTTTAAAGTAAAGATGTACAATGCTGAGAGTGTAACCCATTTTGGTTGCAAAAATTTGGAAGCACTTTGCAAGATATATGGTTTTGATAAGGGTATGGTTGTCACCATGGATCTTGGTGATCCTACAATCGAGCAA
>NW_025273261.1:0-1347 GCF_018294505.1 Triticum aestivum | reverse complement strand
AGCTGGTGCGGGCATACATGTACACTTACTTACAAGTTGCTGAGCAACTCTGCAGAGAAAGAAGCAAAAGATGATCTAGCTAGTACTGATTCCTGAGACATGCAAATTATTAGTGTCAACATTTTCAGGGATCAGCTTAGCAGCTTCAAATGATATGCCCAATATGTAACACATGCTGCTAAAGAGATAGACACATAAACTTCTTTATACACAAGAATAACATATCAAAACCAAATAAGAAATACAAGTCACTAGAGAGCAATTGTACCTTTGTACTAACTTTCACATAGCTCTGTGATCCATAGGAGAGCATCAACACATGCTCGGAAAGACCCAAACAGGTGCCCTAAAATCGGAATCAGGCCTTCCAGCTCCCTCTAAGTTCTCAGCAACAAATTCATCACAAGATCCATCGGCCAAGGAATACTCGATCCACTTCCTTTTGGCATCTGTGAAGTATAAGCAGTCCCTTCGAACTCTTGGATGATCTGGACCAAGGGAACTTGCAAAGTAATAACCTGAAAAGCATGTCATTCCTTTCGTCGGAACAACACAGCCTACAAAGTAAAAATATGTCAAGAACAATGTGCAGTGACCAAGGCTAGTAGTCCTTGTCCACTTCCCCTCCATTGACTGCCACCGGAAAACATGAAACTCTTCTGGGCAGTCCCCAACAGCGCTAATAAGCAACAACTCATCAAGACACTCTGCGAGACAGAAATACGAACTCCCATGTGCGGCCTGTGTATCCAAATTATCTCCAAGAAACATTAATTTCACTGTATTCTTGTCTGACAGATTGGCCACGGCGAGACGGTAACATAGGCCGCCAACATCTTCAGATCTGACCAGTGCGTGTAGGTTGCCCTTGAGAAAGATCAAATCCTCCAGGACATAGGGTTCAGTGCATGACACCACACGCCACTCAACATCCCCAAGGCGACAGTACTGGACGGCACGGCCGACCGTCGGAACGAAGGCAAGGACGAGATCGCCAGATAGGAGGAGGCGACAGAAGGGTGCCGGTGGATAGGGGAGGCGAAATCGCTCGCCTGTGAGAAGGTGGACGAAGCTGAGCTCATGGTGGCTGGGGCTGGCCATGGCGATGCGACAGCCAAAAGAGTAGAAGGCGGCAGGGTTAGGATCAAAATCATGGAGGGGGAGGCGGAAGCGCAGGCGACGACGGAGGGGGAGGTGGAACATGGCTCGAGATCCGGGGACAAGGAGGAGGTGGGGGGCTTGGGAGGCGAGGTTGGATGACGATGGAGGGAGGAGATCCCGGTAGGTTGCGCGGATGGCGAAGAAATCCTGGAGGGTGGTCAGGCAACTCGCGATCTGGGGGATGAA
>NW_025273260.1:0-1347 GCF_018294505.1 Triticum aestivum | reverse complement strand
TCGATGAAAAGGGTCCTTATGAAGGGTAAATAGAAATTGGCAAATCACGTTGTGGTCATACGTAGGTAAGAAAACGTTCTTGCTAGAAACCTACAAACCACGTAAAAACTTGCAACAACAATTAGAGGACGTCTAACTTGTTTTTGCAGCAAGTGCTATGTGATGTGATATGGCCAGAAGATGTGATGAATGATATATGTGATGTATGAGATTGATCATATTCTTGTAATAGGAATCACGACTTGCATGTCGATGAGTATGACAACCGGCAGGAGCCATAGGAGTTGTCTTTATTATTTTGCATGACCTGCGTGTCATTGAATAACGCCATGTAAATTACTTTACTTTGTTGCTAAACGGGTTAGCCATAGAAGTAGAAGTAATCGTTGGCGTGACGACTTCATGAAGACACAATGATGGAGATCATGATGATGGAGATCATGGTGTCATGCCGGTGACAAAGATGATCATGGTACCCCGAAGATGGAGATCAAAGGAGCATGATGATATTGGCCATATCATGTCACTATTTGATTGCATGTGATGTTTATCATGTTTTTGCATCTTATTTGCTTAGAACGACGGTAGTAAGTAAGATGATCCCTTATAATAATTTCAAGAAAGTGTTCACCCTAACTGTGCACCGTTGCGAAGGTTCGTTGTTTCGAAGCACCACGTGATGATCGGGTGTGATAGATCCTAACGTTCGAATACAACGGGTGTTGACGAGCCTAGCATGTACAGACATGGCCTCGGAACACACGCAATACACTTAGGTTGACTTGACGAGCCTAGCATGTACAGACATGGCCTCGGAACACGAAGGACCGAAAGGTCGAGCATGAGTCGTATAGAAGATACGATCAACATGGAGATGTTCACCGATCTCGACTAGTCCGTCTCACGTGATGATCGGACACGGCCTAGTTGAACTCGGATCATGTTTCACTTAGATGACTAGAGGGATGTCTATCTGAGTGGGAGTTCATTAAATAATTTGATTATATGAACTTAATTATCATGAACTTAGTCTAAAATCTTTACACTATGTATTGTAGATCAAATGGCCAACGTTGTCCTCAATTTCAACGCGTTCCTAGAGAAAACCAAGCTGAAAGATGATGGCAGCAACTATACGGACTGGGTCCGGAACCTGAGGCTCATCCTCATAGTAGCCAAGAAAGATTATGTCTTAGAAGCACCGCTAGGTGAAGCACCAATCCCAGAGAACCAAGACGTTATGAACGCTTGGCAATCACGTGCTGATGATTACTCCCTCGTTCAGTGCGGCATGCTTTACAGCTTAGAACCGGGTCTCCAAAAGCGTTTTGAGAAACATGGAGCATA
>NW_025273259.1:0-1347 GCF_018294505.1 Triticum aestivum | reverse complement strand
AGATTTGAAGCCTTATTTGGGTGAGGAAGATGAGCTTCCGTCGAGGACGACTTCATTTCAAGAAGGGGAGGATGATGAGGACATCAATACCATTGTTACACCCACAGCCCCTACTGCTACATATACGGGACCAATTACTAGAGCTCGCGCACGCCAATTAAATTATCAGGTACTTTCGTTTCTTGGTAATGATTCTAATGTTCATGAGAATATGATGCTGCCTAAATTGGATACATTTGTTTTGCTTACAAATGAAGGGCCTAGCTTGGAGAAGGATGAACATTGGAGCAAGAACAAGCATGGAGATGATGCCATGCGCAAGGGGAACAAGAACGGAGTTACAAGTGATGATTTCAGGACTTTGAAGCCACCATAATGGGTGCATGAAGCCTTGGACGAAATATACAAGATGCCACTTCATAAATTTCGTCCCGAGGCTATTATAGGTGCTGCGTCACCTTTTTATTGGGCCAGGCCCATGTTATTTCGAAATACATATGTATAGGCTATTTTTAGAGTCCGTATGTGTGGGGAAACAAGAGATAGGGTTGATTTCGGAACCCTCCACCAAGGGCCACGAAATTCCCCTCTCTTCCTCCATATATACAGCCCTTAGGGCACCGTTTAGATTTTGGGTTTTGTTTAGATTAAAGTTCGCCATAGCTGCAACATCGCGAACTTCGTTTGTGTTCAACGACCAGACAAAGGCGTCACAGAACCCCACCTTGATCAATAAAGCTTTCATCTTATATTCGCAATATCCAGATTGCAATCTCAGTTTCTTGCTTGTTCTTCGTTTGCTTGCAGGAAACAGACCCTCGTGGTCAGGTTGATCGTGCTCCGACGTGGTCAATAACCTCTCGGAGTTGGTTTAGCGATTGCTAAGGCGCGATGTCCTCGCACGTTCGTAGTCGGATCGTCAAAGTCGACTGCCACCAAAGCGATATCCATCATCTCATCGAAAGATCGGGACACCTCCGCCTCTATCAAAAGGTGTCGAGTGAAGTCCACTCGACCTACCATTCACTCGGAGACCTCTCTTTATCTAGGTCACTCGACCATGAAACCACTCGACATATAAGAAGACCTAAAGCCGCTCTACGCAGCAACGGTCGGGTATTTACTCATATACTTAATGATCATTTGTAGCACTTCAATACAGGCGTTACCTGTAACGCCACCTCTTTATGTACATTGAATCCTATGTAACAGAGGGGAGCTGGGGTCCTGGCGCACTCTATATAAGCCACCCCCCTCCTCTGGGACAAGGGTTCGCACCCCTTGTAACTCACACGCTCATAATCCAGTCAACCGCCTCCGGGCTCCGAGACGTAGGGCTATTACTTC
>NW_025273258.1:0-1347 GCF_018294505.1 Triticum aestivum | reverse complement strand
GAACCTCCTAAAACCCTCAATGCTCGTTATGTGAAAGACATTATGTACTACTTTAATAATCCTGAGAAAAACCCATTCAATTATGTTATGGGAGACACGTTGGATCAACGTGAATACTTTAGGGATTATCGCTTGACACAAAAAGGGAAACTATTATGGGATCAAATTAATATGTTGCGTTGGTATGCTCGGGATTTATGCTTGAGATATGATATTACTTGTTGCTCTAGGATGAAGGCTCCACACCTTCCCCTTTCATGCAAACCTTAGCTTCTTATGCTAGAGGTATATATGATTACTATGATGTTGAACAAATTGAAGAATTTGTTGCTTTTAAGGCTGCTTATGAAATTGAATCTTTGTTTGAAAAGTATGAAGCTTTATATGATGATGTTTATAGGCCTAAAAATTATGCTATATTGAAATATTTCTACGAAAATTATGAATACAATTACAATTTTAATGCATTTGTTGAGAAAGTCTCCGCTGTCCAAGAAGAGACTAATATTTTGCAGGAAGCTATGGAAGAAGAAATTGATGAAACTATGAGCCCATTGGATGAAAAAGATGATGAGGAGAGCGAAGAACAAAAGGAGGAAGAGCGGATTGATCACCCGTGCCCACCTTCTACTGAGAGTAACTCTTCAACTCATACATTGTTTAATTCCCCTTCGTGCTTACCAAAGGATGACTGCTATGATGATTGCTATGATCCCGTAGATTCTCTTGAAATATCCCTTTTTGATGATACTTGCTTGCTTGTGGCCCAGATGCCAATATGAATTATGCTTATGGAGATGAACTTGCTATAGTTCCTTATGTTAAACATGAAATTGTTGCTATTGCACCCACACATGATAGTGCTATTATCTTTTTGCATTCTCCCGACTACACTATATTGGAGAAGTCTGTTCTTATTAAGGATTATATTGATGGGCTGCCTTTTACCATTACATGATAATTTTGATGAATGTGATATGCATGTGCTTGCTTCTCTACTTGCAATTATTATGAGAGAGGAACTATATCTCCACCTCTCTATGTTTCCAATATGATAAAATTGCAAGAAACTACTTATACTATGTGTCGGCCTTTACTATGTGTGCATCAATTGTTCTTTTATGACATGCCGATGCATAGAAAGATAGTTAGACTTCGTTTTTGCATGATATATGTTACTTTGTGCTCACTACTAAATTACAAATCATTGTTAATTAAAATTGTCTTTGATATACATTGGGATCTGGGTGGATTCATTATTTGAGCACTATATGCCTAGCTTAATGGCTTTAAAGAAAGCGCTGCCCGGGAGACAACCTGGAAGTTTTAGAGAGTCATTTATTTCTG
>NW_025273257.1:0-1347 GCF_018294505.1 Triticum aestivum | reverse complement strand
GTGATTTCCACGATTAAGGAACCCTTGGGTGCGCTTACGGGTTGGTTATCAACACTCGCGGTTTTTGTCGATTCTGACCCGTTTCGTGGACTGTTACTCACCGTTTTGGGGCCCCAAAGCGATTTCCATGGTTGTTGAACCCCAAGGTGCGCTTAAGTGTAAGTCATCAACAATCGCAGCTTGGGCCGATTCTGGCCCGTTTCTTGGACTATTACTTAGTTATGGGGTCCCGAAATGACCCCGGGTTGTGTTTATGTGTCGGTCAGCAACACTCACAATTTTGGCCAATTCTAACGTGTTTTGTGGACTATTACTCACTGTTTTCAGGTCCCGAAGTGATTTCCATAGTTGTTGAACCCAAGGCCCGATTACGTGTCGGTCATCAATACTCATAGTTTTGGCTGATTCTGGCCCGTATCATGGACTATTACTCACTTTTTTGGGCCCCCGGAGTGATTTCCATGATTAACAAACCACGGGGTGCATTTACGTGT
Organism: Triticum aestivum; assembly: GCF_018294505.1. NCBI lineage: Eukaryota > Viridiplantae > Streptophyta > Magnoliopsida > Poales > Poaceae > Triticum > Triticum aestivum. The sequence goes on along the minus strand of NW_025273257.1, from coordinate 853 downwards.
CGGTCATCAACACTCACAGTTTTGGCCAATTCTGGCCCGTTTCTTGGACTATTACTCTGTTTTTGGGTCTCGGCGTGATTTCCATGTTTGACGAACACCGGGGTGCATTTATGTGTCGCTCATCAACACTCGCAGTTTTGGCCGATTCTGGCCCGTTTCGTGGAGTATTACGCACTGTTTTGGGGTATCGAAGTGATTTCAACGATTAACGAACCGCGGGGTGCGTTTACGTTTCGTTCATCAACACTTACACTTTTGTCCGATTCTTGCCTTTTTTGTATACTATTACTCACTGTTTTGGGGTCCCGGAGTGATTTCCACGATTAACGAACCCCGGCGTGCGTTTACGTGTCGGTCATCAACACTCACAGTTTTGGCCGATTCTGGCCCCTTTCGTGGACTATTGCTCACTTTTTTGGGGCCCCGGAGTGATTTCCACGATTAAGGAACCCTTGGGTGCGCTTACGGGTTGGTTATCAACACTCGCGGTTTTTGTCGATTCTGACCCGTTTCGTGGACTGTTACTCACCGTTTTGGGGCCCCAAAGCGATTTCCATGGTTGTTGAACCCCAAGGTGCGCTTAAGTGTAAGTCATCAACAATCGCAGTTTGGGCCGATTCTGGCCCGTTTCTTGGACTATTACTTAGTTATGGGGTCCCGAAATGACCCCGGGTTGTGTTTACGTGTCGGTCAGCAACACTCACAATTTTGGCCAATTCTAACGTGTTTTGTGGACTATTACTCACTGTTTTCAGGTCCCGAAGTGATTTCCATAGTTGTTGAACCCCAAGGCCCGATTACGTGTCGGTCATCAATACTCATAGTTTTGGCTGATTCTGGCCCGTATCATGGA
>NW_025273256.1:0-1347 GCF_018294505.1 Triticum aestivum | reverse complement strand
TATCATGCATGCCAACTAGGCAATTTTGATGAGGTGTCATAGTATTAAATGAAGAAAGAGAGGGTGAGGTATCATATCATGATACCGTATCATAATAAATGCTATGCTACTTTGTGTCATGCATGGCAATAAATAGAGTACTACATGATACTAATATATGCATTAGGGAGGTAGTATCATATGCATGATACTAGTATATGATACTCCCCGTTACAACCAGCCTTAGGCTGGTCATAGTTGGAAGTAATTTACACTGATTTAGATGTAGACTCACAGAATACTCATTATATGCCGAAACTTTTACATGCATAGTCTATGTTATCACCTTCGTAATGTGTAGTAACATAATGTATGTGTGGTATCATGCAAAGCTTTATTTATTTAGATGTAGATTCATTTTATCTCTGAATGTATTATGTTACTATAAACATCTCTTTTTTTGTTAACTGCTTGTCACATAAGCAAATTCGCCTTGGGGTGTGTTAAAACTTCTAAAACTGTTTTGTCAGGAGTGGATGGCGAAAGCCTCCTTGGTACGACTTAAACCTCACCAACAACGCGAAAATTGATTAATCTATGTTTCGTTGTTTGGGAAATAGTGGAGCCTGAGTTGATTTTCGTCGTATGCGAAAAAAGGGTCGCAAATTAACCATTGCCCACATATCTATCATCTGACTTCACCGTCGGTTTCTCAAAGTCTAAACCCAAAGGCGCGTGCGGGGCAGCTGTATTTATACGTCACAAGAAGACCATCGAATGGACTTCCTTTTCTAATAGTCTTGTTTTCTTTTCGTCACAATAATGGAAGAGAATACTCTCTTGAACTCGGGATCAAACGATGCACATGGTCAATAACCAAACAAAAACTTTCAAACTTGCAGCTGCGTCAGCATCAGCAAGTGAAAATGCTCATCATGAAGACGAAGCCATCCAAAATCTCCCGTTAAGCCACTTTAAGCCACTTCATTTACGACACCTATTAAATATTGATTGTCTATGCAAACACTAAGCCCTCCCTTCCGGTTTACAGGCTCCATTCAAAATCTCACAACCAAGACAGACTGCAAATGGTGGAATAATTTTATTACTATATGCAAAAATCCTCTCTTTATTTTGTTTTCACGAGAAAAAGGCCTTATATGAAGAAAGAACAGATTAATTGGGAGGCGCGGCAGTCAATACAGAGTAGAAGACAACGTTTGGAACGCTTGTACCAGATGCCAACGGCGCCATGACGTCCAACCCTACCACTTTCATAAAAGGGCAGCACCAGACTCGCGAAGGAGCATCGCCTAGGGTTGGTATTCTCTCAGGTCCTATCTAGCACTGATACAATACTACGTACAC
>NW_025273255.1:0-1347 GCF_018294505.1 Triticum aestivum | reverse complement strand
AGTACTACACTACGCATTGGCTACGCATCCATCAGCATCAGCTCAGTGCAAAATTCAGATACACATGGTCAATGAAAATTCAGATAAAATGGTCCCTACAAACTCCGATACATATAGCATCGGCTGGAGCTGCATTATATTAATCTGAAAATTTAGTACAGCTTGCACAAAGTCCCATAAGAAAAATAAAATTACAGCATGTCCCTGAACATTGTAGAATAAGGTAACTACAGTTTAGATGGAATCGCAAAATAATAATTTTCAGATAATGCCCTCAATGCTGACAACACCACATATATGAGTACTAGTGACACATTAATCTTCAGAATTCATAGGAGAACCAGGGTGATGCTTGGTTTCTTGCTGCCTGCTGTTTTTTCTTCAGAATTCATAGGAGCACTAATGACACACTAATCTTCAGAATTCTAACAAAGTACATCATGCTAGAATGGACATGAGCATCGACTTGTCTACATGCCTTGCAAAAAGCCTATAGTATAACAACCAAAAGACGACACCATTGCAGTATCAAAAATGGAAAAAAGGATGATTGTGCTAAGTTTCTAGCAGTAGTACAATTCTTAGATGCTCATAAGCATTTTAGTAATCAGGTGAAAGATACAAAGACAAGGCACACTAGTGGACGAGTAGAAGAGGAGCTCACCGCCCGGTGACAAGGCGGAGGCAGGTCGGCAGCGGCTCCGGCGTTGAAGAGGAGGCAAAGGCAGGTCGTCGTCGAGGAGGGCGGTGTCCAGATGAGGAGGGGGGTGTCCGCGTCTCGCCTGGATGCGGCGACGATGGGGGACGGAGGCGGCGGGGCAGCGTCGTCGGGGCGGCGTCGAGGCGGCGGGGCAGCGGCATCGGGGCGGCGTCGAGGGGGCAGGGCAGCGGCGTCGGGGAAGGGGATCGAGGGCGAGGGCGAGGGAGAGAGAGGGGATCGAGGGCGAGGGAGAGAGGTGGGCCGCGCCGGGGAGGAACTATGGATGGGGGCGGCACAATACTAATGGCGCACCACCCCTCGGTGCGCCATAAGTACATCCACACTAATGGCGCACCTCACCCTGGTGCGCCATTAGTAAATTTTTTTTCTGCTCGAGCCAACAGGTTATATTCCACCTGACGTGATCCACATCAACTCCCTTTACTAGCTCGACTGGTCAGCAGCCAATTCTCACACCAGGAGGTCCTGGGTTCGATTCCCAGGCTCCACAATTTTTGTTTTTCATTTAAAATGCTGTTTGATACTTATTTGTGTTTAAATATGTTCAAACTTGTTTAAATCATAACAGTAATATTTTTTTATAAGACAGTAATAATTTTTTTAAAAATATCATCAAACAGTAATGC
>NW_025273254.1:0-1347 GCF_018294505.1 Triticum aestivum | reverse complement strand
AAAGTGCCAATCGAAACTAAATCATCCAGCTGAGTTTCTGTGACGCGAGAAGGAACCCAGTTGCACTCATATACTTGTTTGGCCATGATGAGATCTACAAGAAATAAGTGATTCCGGTTCAAGAATGCGCTGGTATGAACAATGTTAAACCAGAGGCAGTACACTTAAACTGGATTTCTATGAGGTAGCATAATAAGACTGAAGAAGTCTGGCGGTTCAACAAGGGGACTAATGGTATATACCGGTTTAATAATTTTTCCTATATTAAGTTAAACCGTGTGATCTAAACATTGAAAGCAATTGAGGTTGCGGATGGCTAAGTATGCAGAAACAGGTTTCACAAGGTCCTATTGTAGTAATGGATCTGAAGCAAGTTCAGAAAAACAGAAAATATTCAAAAGATTAAAGCAGAACGGAAGTGAATCAATGGGCAGGTATGTAGATGAGATCTACGGACTTGAGCGTGAAATTACAGGTGGATGCTAAAAGGCTACTGCTAATCAGAGCAGGGTTTCACAGATCTATCCAGGAGTCTGGGTACGAGCATGAACAAGTGAGGAACACGGCAAGAACATGAAACCCTAGAACAGATCTATGTTAAGAAGAGCAGAAGGCTTACCAGAATCGAGGAAGACGCGGAAAGCTACCACAATGCTCTGGAGCATTCAGGTTGATGCAGCGGCCCAAGACGGTGCAGAGGTCAATGGCGGCGGCGGAGCTCCGAGGCTGGCGATGCGAGGAAGACGAAGAGAAAGAGACGAAGGGGAGAAAAGGAAATGACCCTTCGGTCCTATTTATAAGGCAAAGGACGTGTGTTAGGCGCGCGAATCTAGGAGCCACAAAATTCGGAAGTGGAGCTGCTGCCTTGGGTATCGCAGATCTATCAATGAAAGAAGGCGTCATAAATATTAAACTTCGTGATGATGTCATGCCGGTCTACAGCAACTAGAGATAATGACGACATGGCGGTTTACCAATTACTAGAAGATGTTGAAGACAAAGATTTTTGTGAAGGATTGACATGAACCAGTTCAAATCAATCTGGGGCCTAATGTTGGGGATATTACTACTAGGTGTGAACCGGCCTACCTGGGCTGGGTTAACTTCATTAGTAGTATAAAGGTGATTAAGCAGATGAAGGCCCAAGGCCTGTAGTCGGTTTAGAACCTGTAGCCGTAAACCGGCTTGATATGTAAACTTGTATTGTAAGATAGGAATAGAGAGAGACCAACCGGGATATGAACATGAACCGGTGTGGGACTCTATGAACCGACGGGCGTCACCCGTGTATATAAGGGGACGATTCGGCGGCGGTTCAAGGACAGACAACAACCACTCGAGCCTAGG
>NW_025273253.1:0-1347 GCF_018294505.1 Triticum aestivum | reverse complement strand
GGTGCACTTACGTGTCGATCATCAACAATCGCAGTTTGGGCCGATTTTGGCCCGTTTCTTGCACTATTACTTAGTTTTGGGGGTCCCGGAGTGATTTCCACGATTGACGAACTCCGGTGTGCGTTTACGTGTCGGTTATCAAGACTCACAAGTTTGGCTGATTCTGGTCCATTTCATGCACTTTTACTCACAGTTTTGGCGTCCCAGAGCAATTTCCAGGATTGCAAATCCCCGGGGTGCGTTTACGTGTCCGTCGTCAACACTCATAGTTCTGGCCAATTCTGACGCGTTTCGTGGACTATTGCTCAGCATTCATGGGTCCCGAAGCGATTTCCATAGTTTTTGAACCCCAAGGTGCTTTTACGTGTCGGTCATGAACACTCATAATTTTGGCCAATTCTAGCCCGTTTCGTGGACTATTACTCACAGTTTTGGGGTCCCGGTGTGATTTCCAGGATTAACGAACCCCAGGGTGCATTTACGTGTCGGTCATCAACACTCGCGGTTTTTGTCGATTCTGACCCGTTTCATGGAATATTACTCACCGTTTTGGGGTCCCAAAGTGATTTCCATGGTTGTTGAACCCCAAGGTGCGCTTAAGTTTAGGTCATCAACAATCACAGTTTCGGCTGATTCTCGCCCGTTTCTTGGACTGTTACTTAGTTTTGGGGGTCCCGGAGTGATTTCCACGATTTACGAACCCAGGGGTGCGTTTACGTGTCGGTTATCAACACTCACAGTTTTGGCCAATTCTGACACATTTTGTGGACTTTTACTCACTGTTTTGGGGTCCCGAAGTGATTTCCATAGTTGTTGAACCCCAAGGTGCGTTTACGTGTCGGTCATCAACACTCACAGTTTTGGCCGATTCTGGCCAATTTCGTGGACTATTACCCACTGTTTTGGGATCCCTAAGTGGTTTCCACGGTTAACGAACCGCGAGGTGCGTTTACATGTCAGTCATCAATACTCACAGTTTTGCCCTATACTGGCCCGTTTCGTGGACCCCGGGGTGCGTTTACATGTCGGTCATCGACACTCGCAGCTTCGGCCGATTCTGGCCCGTTTCGTGGACTATTACTCACTATTTTCGGGTGCCGGGGTGATTTCCACGATTAACGAACCCCGGGTGCGTTTACGTGTAGGTCATCAACACTCACGGTTTTTGTCGATGCTGAACCATTTCGTGGACTATTACTCAACCTTTTGGGGCCCCAGAGCGATTTCCATGGTTATTGAACCCCAAGGTGCACTTACGTGTCGATCATCAACAATCGCAGTTTGGGCCGATTTTGGCCCGTTTCTTACACTATTACTTAGTTTTGGGGGTCCCGGAGTGATTTCCAC
>NW_025273252.1:0-1347 GCF_018294505.1 Triticum aestivum | reverse complement strand
TAGAAAAAACCGAGAGCCTTAAAAAAGGCATTTTGAAAGTGATAACTTGTGATTCCATTGTAGATGTCAATGTACATCGTCCATGGATGGAGCAGTTAACCTTGCAACCCCCAACAACTATCTGCCTGCACTATAATATTCTAAGACGATGAAATTCCCATTGAACAATTTATACCTACAATAGTAGATTCTTTTTTGCAGGAACCTCAGTAGTAGATTCAGCATGTAGCCTAAAAGAAGGAACATAAGACGTCGCTGTCTTGCTGTAAATCAAATTTGCTGATCCACGTGTTGCAAGAAGCCTTGCAACCTATGGCAGAAATACACACAATAATTAAGACAGCCAGCATAAACAACAGTATTCAGTGACCACATGAATACAATGCCTTGGCGTAGCTACTAAGCATCAGGTCAAGTAAATAGGCAACAATCCTTGTGTTCCATTGGATTGCATCTAAAGAGTCCTTAACTCCAAAGATTCGAAGAGAAAACAATCAAAATCATGCCTGAAACAAAACACGCAAGAAAAAAGTAAACATGTACCCTGGAGAGGGCGAGCTGGCAAGCCATGAAGGGAATCGCCTGGATTTTTACTCTCGAGGCTCAGCGATTCGTAAGGTCTGCTTCTCCCTGTCTCGCGATAATAATCTCTACTAGAGAGAGAGAGAGAGAGAGAGAGAGAGAGAGAGAGAGAGACTAACTATAGCCGGAGAGGCCGATGCATAACTGCGGATGCAACACATAATTGGCATCTCTTGGTTGCACCGTGGTGTAAGCATTTCCCAAATAGGTGTTGGTGACATTTAAAACATAATAAATCAGTAAGACCTCATAATTTGAAGATCGTGATTTCCAACAGGAATTGCAAGCTCATGTATACCGAAAAATATAAATGCTTATGGTTGCAATAGAACTAGAAAAAACCGAGAGCCTTAAAAAAGGCATTTTGAAAGTGATAACTTGTGATTCCATTGTAGATGTCAATGTACATCGTCCATGGATGGAGCAGTTAACCTTGCAACCCCCAACAACTATCTGCCTGCACTATAATATTCTAAGACGATGAAATTCCCATTGAACAATTTATACCTACAATAGTAGATTCTTTTTTGCAGGAACCTCAGTAGTAGATTCAGCATGTAGCCTAAAAGAAGGAACATAAGACGTCGCTGTCTTGCTGTAAATCAAATTTGCTGATCCACGTGTTGCAAGAAGCCTTGCAACCTATGGCAGAAATACACACAATAATTAAGACAGCCAGCATAAACAACAGTATTCAGTGACCACATGAATACAATGCCTTGGCGTAGCTACTAAGCATCAGGTCAAGTAAATAGGCAACAATCC
>NW_025273251.1:0-1347 GCF_018294505.1 Triticum aestivum | reverse complement strand
AAAAAAAATAAAAAATATATAATTAGAAAACTAAATAAATAAATAAATAAATAAATTACTAAACTTAATTAATCCTGTTTATCTGAACTAATTAAGCTTGACTAACCTAAATATCTAATTAACCTAACTAATCAATTAGTTAGGGTGATGTGCCAATGACAGACGGGACCCACTGGTCAGGTTGATCAGTCAACCACTGTTGACTGCTGACGTCAGCATGACATTATGCTGACGTCATAAATCCATTTTCGAATTAAATTAAATAATTAATTAAATTTCAGAAATTAATAAAATCTTTAGAAAATCATATCTTTTAAACCGTAACTCGGATTAATTATTTTCAACATGAAAGTTGCTCAGAACGACGAGACGAACCCGGAAAAGCAGCCCGTTCGTCCGCCACGCATCCCTAACCTATCGAACTCACAACTTTCCCCCTCCAGCTCCTCCGCCCGAAAACACGAAACGCCGGGGATACTTTCCCGGATGTTTCCCCCCTTCACCAGTATCATCACATACCGCGTTAGGGCACGCCTAGCATCACGCTTTGCTTTGTCATGCATCGTCATGCATCTGTTTTCTTAAATATTCATTGTTTCTTCCCCCTCTTCTTCCGCTAGACACCGAGACCGACGCTGCTGCTGCCCAGTTCGACTACGGAGTTGACGACCCCTCTCTCTTGCCAGAGTAACCAGGCAAGCCCCCCCCCCCTTGATCACCAGATATCGCCTACTCTCCTCTATAGTGCTTGCATTAGAGTAGTGTAGCATGTTACTGCTTTCCGTTATTCCTATCCTGATGCATAGCTTGTCTTTGCTACTTTTGTTGATACCTTTACCTGCATTCCTACTTGCCTAGTATAGGATGCTAGTATTCCATCAGTGGCCCTACATTCTTGTCCGTCTGCTGTGCTATACTATCGGGCTATGATCACTTGGGAGGTTATCACGGGTATATACTATATACTTTATACATGATACATGTGGTGACTAAAGTCGGGTCGGCTTGTGGAGCACCCGCGAGTGATTCACGGATTGGGGGCTGAAAGGACCTTTGTCCCAACGGCCCTCTATGTGGATCTTTGTGGCGGAGCGTCAGGGCAGGTTGAGACTACCTGGGTGAGAGGTGGGCCTGGCCCTGTTCGGCGTTCGCGGATACTTAACACGCTTAACGAGATCTTGGTATTTGATCTGAGTTGGGTCGTTGACCTTATACGCACTAACCGCCACGTGGGACAAGATATGGGCAACCGGCGTCGTGGTATCAGCCGAAGCATTTCTTGACGTCAGCGACGGAGCGGCGCGCGCCGGATTGGACTGGAACGCCACTAGGCTAGGTCTGCTTTCG
>NW_025273250.1:0-1347 GCF_018294505.1 Triticum aestivum | reverse complement strand
CCGAGTGGAAGGCTGGCTTACCACTCGGTAGGATTTTGATAACTTAGGCGAAACGGATTCGCAGCTAAGCCTCCGAGTGGAAGGCTGGCTTACCACTCGGTAGGATTTTGATAACTTAGGCGAAACGGATTCGCAGCTAAGCCTCCGAGTGAGAGTCTGGCTCACCACTCGGTAGGATTTTGACAAACTTAGGCGAAACGGATTCGCAGCTAAGTCACCCACTGAGGGGGAATTTTATTGGACAAAAATAAAAAGTGACAAAAATTATGGAGGAACTATGACACTATTATTTTGAGGTCCATGAACTACAAAAGTATTTTATTGCAACTCATCCGAGTGATAAAACTTAAGTGTAGAATGGGCGGAGTAGCTCCGCGTTCCAAGCTCGGGGCTCGTCGATATTATGCTCGACGTTGTAAAGACGGTACGCCCCGTTGTGGAGGACCTTGGTGACGATGAAGGGGCCTTCCCAAGAAGGAGCAATCTTGTGTGGTTTGTGCTGATCCACTCGGAGAACCAAATCCCCTTCCTGGAAGGCTTGACCTCTCACATTTCGGGCGTGGAAACGGCGCAGATCTTGTTGGTAGATGGTCGACCGGATCAGAGCCATCTCCCTTTCTTCCTCCAAAAGGTCGACTGCGTCCTGCCGCGCTTGTTCAGCTTCTGCTTCGTTGTAGATTTCAACTCGAGGAGCATTGTGGAGAAGATCACTCGGCAAGACTGCTTCAGCTCCGTAGACCAAGAAGAATGGAGTTCTTCCGGTCGACCGATTAGGCGTGGTCCGCAGTCCCCAGAGTACAGATGGAAGTTCGTCGACCCAAGCTCCAGTCGCGTGTTTGAGATCACGCATCAGTCGAGGCTTCAGTCCCTTGAGAATCAGTCCATTAGCTCGCTCTGCTTGTCCATTCGACTGCGGATGGGCGACTGATGCGTAGTCGACCCGTGTGCCCTGGGAGTTGCAGAAGGTTCTGAATTCCTCTGAGTCAAAGTTTGACCCATTATCCGTAATGATGCTGTGCGGGACTCCATATCTGAATATTAGTTCCCTGATGAAGCTAACAGCAGTACCGGTGTCAAGGCTCTTGATTGGTTTAGCCTCGATCCACTTGGTGAACTTGTCGACTGCCACCAGTACATGCGTGAAGCCACTTCGTCCTGTTCTCAAAGGGCCGACCATGTCCAGCCCCCAAACTGCAAAAGGCCAGACGAGTGGGATGGTCTTCAAAGCTGACGCAGGCTTGTGCGACATATTCGAGTAGAACTGACATCCCTCGCACTTATCCACTATCTCCTTTGCCATCTCATTCGCCTTGGGCCAGTAAAATCCGGCTCGGTATGCTTTGGCCA
>NW_025273249.1:0-1347 GCF_018294505.1 Triticum aestivum | reverse complement strand
GGTCTAACTACATGCCGATTGATAGATAACCAACAAGTAGGTGCAGTTCATCAACCATGCTTAGCATGTTATCCAGGCAGCATTGTTTTTATTAATAGCATGTTTTAATAAGTGTTCGAGTTACAATGTAGTTCCGGAACAAAACAACATCCGCCAAAACCTTGCACAGATCGCGCCCGCGGAAACTTCGGACACCGAAGGTATTACTCTCGTCATTTAGAAATCAGTTATCTCTTGCTCAAGCACATTTTTACCCCTTTATTTTTTTCTTATAACTTCCCCTTCAATAATTTACCAGCAGGAAGCTCAACTGGACATGTCCATCAAGCTCATAAGAGAGAATATGTACACATCAGCGACAATAATCACGACAACACAAACATCGGTAAGTGTCCCATTTAGAGTTATTAAGAAAAATCATTAAAGTTAACAAATAACACCATCTAATAAAAATCCTTGCCCAATTTCAGGTCAGAACAAGAAGCAACATAGCAATGAACAAGCCAGTTCCGTTCAGCACGTCAACCAAGCCCATCTATCATTCTCACCAAGCCCATCAGCATTGCCCCCAGATTCGTCTGCTGACCTCATGAGCCTTGTTTATTATCATGACCCACTCTTTTCCAATATATTAACCGAATATGAGAACAGTTCCAGAGTTTTGTTATCACAATTATTAGAGAAGATCACACACACCACTCGATTACCGTGCAAGTCGTTTGCACCAGACCCTTGGTCTACCCATATATTGCCGCCTTCTTCTAAGTCCGATTCAGGCAGAATCATTGCGGTTTGCATATCCAATGATAGTGCTGCCAACATGTCCAGGTAATAAAAAATGAGCAGCAACAAATTTAGCTTTTATCCTTTTTACATCATCATTTTAAGTTCATTGGATTCATGCATCACTTTTCAGGACCTGGATCGAGCACGCAATGCCTAGGTTATTGGTATTGAAGGGAACACTACTAGGAAAATGCTTATAGGTAGACATTTAGCAGCAGCGTTGGTTAGATACCCCTCGCTACTGCTATTTAGCAGTAGTGCCGGCCAGCACAAGCGCTACAAGCGCACGTTAGCAGTAGCGCTGGATTTCAAGGCCAGCGCTACTACTAATGGGCCACGCTCTCGGCCCCCCGTTGCAGCTTTAGCTATAGCACTGGGCCTCCTCCCCCGCGCTGCCGCTAAGCCCACCTCTGCTTCCTCCCGCGCCGGCCCGCGCACCACCCCTCTCCCCTCACTCACACTCACACGCTCACACCAGATCGAATCCCTCAGTCGTCCCCCGATCCGGCCGCCGCCCCCGCGTCCTACTCCGGTCGCCCTCCCCCGTGCCGGCCCTCCTCC
>NW_025273248.1:0-1347 GCF_018294505.1 Triticum aestivum | reverse complement strand
ATTTCTTTTGGCCAAAGATGAGACGGGATGTTGAGCGTTTTATTGCTCGCTGCACTACATGTCAAAAAGCTAAGTCACGACTCAATCCTCATGGTTTATATATGCCTTTGCCTGTACCTAGTGTTTCTTGGGAGGATATATCTATGGACTTTGTTTTAGGTTTACCTCGAACAAAGAAGGGGAGGGATAGCATATTTGTTGTCGTGGATAGATTCTCGAAAATGGCACACTTTATACCATGTCATAAAAGCGATGATGCTGTTAATGTTGCTGATTTGTTCTTTCGTGAAATTATTCGCTTGCATGGTGTGCCAAATACTATTGTTTTAGATCGTGATACTAAATTTCTTAGCCATTTTTGGAGATGTTTATGGGCTAAGTTGGGGACTAAACTGCTTTTTAGTACTACTTGTCACCCCCAAACTGATGGACAAATTGAAGTAGTCAATATAACGTTGTCTACTATGCTTAGGGCTGTTTTGAAGAATAATAAGAAAATGTGGGAGGAATGCTTGCCTCATATTGAATTTGCTTATAATCGTTCATTGCATTCTACTACTAAGATGTGCCCTTTTGAAGTTGTGTATGGTTTCCTACCTCGTGCACCTATTGATTTGTTGCCTCTTCCATCTTCGAAGAAGGTTAATTTTGATGCTAAACAACATGCTGAATTGATTTTAAAAATGCATGAGTTAACTAAGGAAAACATTGAGCGCATGAATGCTAAATATAAACTTGCTGGAGATAAGGGTAGAAAACATGTTGTGTTTGCACCTGGAGATCTTGTTTGGTTACATTTGCGTAAGGATAGATTTCCTGATTTGCGCAAATCAAAGTTACTGCCACGTGCTGATGGTCCCTTTAAGGTGTTAGAGAAAATAAATGATAAGGCATATAAACTTGAGCTGCCTGCAGATTTTGGGGTTAGTCCCACTTTTAACATTGCAGATTTGAAGCCTTATTTGGGTGAGGAAGATGAACTTCCGTCGAGGACGACTTCATTTCAAGAAGGGGAGGATGATGAGGACATCAATACAATTGTTACACCCACAGCCCCTGCTGCTATACATACTGGACCAATTACTAGAGCTCGTGCACGCCAACTAAATTACCAGGTACTTTCGTTTCTTGGTAATGATTCTAATGTTCATGAGAATATGATGCTGCCTAAATTGGATACATTTGTTTTGCTTACAAATGAAGGGCCTAGCTTGGAGAAGGATGAACATTGGAGCAAGAACAAGCATGGAGATGATGGCATGCGCAAGGGGAACAAGAACGGAGTTACAAGTGATGATTTCAGGACTTTGAAGCCACCATAATGGGTGCATGAAGCCTTGGACGAAA
>NW_025273247.1:0-1347 GCF_018294505.1 Triticum aestivum | reverse complement strand
AACATTGTAGATTATATCCTATTCCAACTACTTGGGCTGCTTTGAAAACTGCTATGCGTACGCGTTGGGTTCCACCATATTATCAACGTGAATTGCTTCAAAAATTGCAGCGTTTAAGACAAGGAAAATTTTTTGTAGAAGAATATTATCAGGAATTACAAACTGGCATGATTCGATGTGGTATTGTTGAGGAGAATGAAGCTATGCTTGCACGTTTTCTGGGTGGATTAAATAGAGAGATTCAGACCATTCTAGACTATAAGGAGTATACTAATATCACTCGTTTATTCCATCTTGCTTGTAAAGCTGAACGTGAAGTGCAGGATCGACAAGCATTGGCGCGAACTAACTTTTCTGCAGGCCGACCTTCATCATGGACACCGTGTGCATCTTCTACTTCAACTGCACCAGCACCTCAATCAGGTGCCTCCTACAGCCGTGATACAAGAAAACAGGAACAACCACCATTATCTACCAAGAGCGCACCTGCCGGGCCTGCACAGAGTTCTTCTTCTTCCAGGGCATCAACAGGGCACACAAGTGATATTATTTGTCGTCGTTGTAAGGGAGGAGGTCATTATGCGAGAGAATGCAAATCTCCGCGTGTGATGATTGCTACCGAGGGTGGTGGATATGAGTCCGCTAGTGACTATGATGAGGAGACATTGGCTCTTATTACACGTGAAGAACATGGTGGAGATGATTCTGATCATGAGACGCAATACATGGCTCCTGAAGACGCTGACAGGTATGAATGTTTAGTTGCTCAACGTGTTTTGAGTGTGCAGGTCACACAAGCTGAGCAAAATCAGAGGCACAATTTGTTCCATACCAAGGGAGTTGTGAAGGAACGTTCTGTGCGCGTCATAATAGACGAGGGAGCTGCAACAACTTGGCTAGCATGGAGATGGTGGAGAAGCTTTCTCTCACCACAAGACCACATCCACATCCTTACTACATCCAATGGTTCAACAACAGTGGCAAGGTTAAGGTAACACGTACTGTTCGTGTGCATTTTAGTATCTCTACATATGCTGATTATGTTGATTGTGATGTGGTACCTATGCAAGCATGTTCCTTATTACTTGGTAGACCATGGCAATTTGATAAAAATTATGTACACCATGGTAGAAACAATCACTATACTCTTGTTCATAAGGATAAAAATATTACTTTGCTTCCTATGACTCCTGATTCCATTTTGAAAGATGATATTAATAGAGCTAATAAAGCAAAACAGGAGAAGAATAAGAGTGAAAATCAGATTGTGGCAAAAGAATTTGAGCAACAAATGAAGCCTAATAATAAACCATCTAGTGTTGCTTCTGAAATTAAATTGAAAAGTGC
>NW_025273246.1:0-1347 GCF_018294505.1 Triticum aestivum | reverse complement strand
TCCATGAAACAGGCCAGAATCAGCAAAAATTGTGAGTGTAAATGACCTACACGTAAGCACACATTAGGGTTCAGTAACCATAAAATCGCTCCGAAACCCCAAATCAATGAGTAATAGCCCATGAAACGGGCCAGAATCGGCCAAAATGGCGATTGTTGATGAACGACACGTAAGCACACCTTGGGCTTCGGCAACCATAAAAATCGCTTTGGGACCCCAAATTGGTGAGTAGTAGTCCACGAAACGGGCCAGAATCGGCCAAAACAGCGAGTGTTAATGACCTGCACGTAAGCGCACCTCGGGGTTCAGTAACCATGGAATTTGCTCCTTACCCCAAAACGGTGAGTAATAGTCTATGAAACGGGTCAGAATCATCAAAGAGGTGAGTGCTCATGAACGATACATAAGCCCACCTTGGGGTTCAGCAACCATAAAAGTCGCTCTGGGATCCCAAAACGCTGAGTAATAGTCCACGAAATGGGCCAGAATCGGCCAAAATGGCGAGTGTTAATTTCATGCACGTAAGCGCACCTTGGGGTCCATAAACCAAGAAAATCGCTTCGGGACCCCAAAACGGTCAGTAATAGTCCACGAAACGGGCCAGAATCGGCCAAACCTGCGAGTGTTGAGGACCGATAGGTAAATGCACCCCGAGGTTCAACAATCGTGGAAATCGCTCCAAGACCTCAAAATGGTGACTAATAATCCACGAAATGCGCCAAAATCGGCCAAAACTGCATGTCTTGATGACCTACACGTAAACGCACCTCGGGGATCATTAATCGTGGAAATCGCTCCAGGACCTCAAAAAGGTGAGCAATAGCCCATGAGACGGGACGAATTAGCCAAAACGGCGAGTGTCGATGACCTGCACGTAAGCACGTAATAGGACCTTGTAGTTCAACAAGCAAGGAAATCGCACAGGGACACCAAAATGGTGAGTAACAGCCCATGAAACGGGACAGAATCGGGCAAAACGGAGAGTGTTGATGAATGACACGTAAGCGCTTCTTGGGGTTTAGCAACCATTAAAATCGCTTCGGGACCCCAAAATGGTGATTAATAGTCCACGAAACGGGCCAGAATCAGCGAAAATTGTGAGTGTAAATGACCTACACGTAAGCACACATTAGGGTTCAGTAACCATAAAATCGCTCCGAAACTCCAAATCAATGAGTAATAGCCCATGAAACGGGCCAGAATCGGCCAAAATGGCGATTGTTGACGAACGACACATAAGCACACCTTGGGCTTCGGCAACCATAAAAATCGCTCTGGGACCCCAAATTGGTGAGTAGTAGTCCACGAAACGGGCCAGAATCGGCCAAAACAGCGAGTGTTAATGAC
>NW_025273245.1:0-1347 GCF_018294505.1 Triticum aestivum | reverse complement strand
TCTTATTTTCATCTGGATTTTGACCGTAGTCGGTCTATATGCTTGTATTTTGGATGATGTATGATGATAATTATGTATTGTGTGAAGTGGCGATTGTAAGCCAACTCCTTATCCCATTCTTGTTCATTACATGGGATTGTGTGAAGATGACCCTTCTTGCGACAAAACCACTATGCGGTTATGCCTCTAAGTCGTGCCTCGACACGTGGGAGATATAGCCGCATCGTGGGCGTTACAGCGCCCCTAGGCTTTACGCCTTCGACGTCACCCCCCCCCCCAGTTTGTTTATTTTTATTCAAATTCATTTGAATTTACAGAACACTTCAAACAGCCATAACTCCTCAACCATAAGTCCAAATGAATTGATTCTTTTTGCATGTTGTTCTTTGCAAAGAAATCTAGCAGCTCGCCAAAGATGAGATTTTTCTGAGCTGTTTAGAATTTCTTGTGATTTTCAGAAGTGTTCTTGATATTTTCTTTTTGTGCTTAAAATTATTTTCAGAGGGTGAGGCTTGTCTTGAGGATCACCAGAAGGCTTGTGAACCTCATCTGCACTAAGGCAAGCCACAGCAACATTTTCATGGTGTCATTTCAATATTTATGATTTTCTTACTTGAATGAAATGATTAATCCATGCATTTAAATAACTATTATGTTATTTATATTCTATTAAGTGTTTGTTAGTTCTTATGCTTGATTTACAGAATGTTGAAGTTAGCTTAGTTGGTAAAGCAAAGCTAAGATCTATTTGTGGTGATGTAGAAATAATTTTGTTATGCATGTTAGTAATTACGTAAAGTTATTTTCTTGCATAAATAAAATAGTAAAATTTGCTAGAAAATATTCTGTTAATTACTTGTTTAGTTATTTTACTTGATTTACAGAATGTTTGAACCTAACTTGGTTGGTAAGAAAATAGGATTTGTCTGTGGTATAATCTTTGCTATGCATGTGAGAAATTAATCGAAGTTACTTTCTTGCATGAGAATATAATCAAACTTGCTGCAAAATATTTTGGTTAAAGTGTGAGCTACCCTGACCAAGAAAGTAATATAAGTTGTTGATGTTTATGCTTAGTGTGAATATGGTTGACATCAGTCATTTTCGTTAATATGTGATGCATATGTAGTTTTGCATTTCATGGCATGCTATGACACCGGTCATTTTCGTTTTAAGTTGAACCTGAATATAACTCAACTTGAATATATCGTTGACTGGGTCATGGTGCCGCTGAATCGAGTTTTTCCCAGTGCAACCACATTTGCCTTTGTGGGAAGGCCTTGATTCGGTCCATTGACATTGCCTCTGGTCGGTGCCTCCAACTAGGGAAGGTTATGGCATGCTTAC
>NW_025273244.1:0-1347 GCF_018294505.1 Triticum aestivum | reverse complement strand
TTCATAGTGTGAATACCAAAAGATGTAAAGTTGATAACGATAGTCCCACATACTTGTGGCACTGCCGCCTTGGTCACATTGGTGTCAAGCGCATGAAGAAGCTCCATGCAGATGGACTTTTGGAGTCTCTTGATTACGAATCATTTGACACGTGCGAACCATGCCTCATGGGTAAGATGACCAAGACTCCGTTCTCCAGAACAATGGAGCGAGCAACCAACTTATTGGAAATCATACATACCGATGTGTGTGGTCCAATGAGTGTTGAGGCTCGCGGAGGATATCGTTATGTTCTCACTCTCACTGATGATTTAAGTAGATATGGGTATGTCTACCTAATGAAACACAAGTCTGAAACCTTTGAAAAGTTCAAGGAATTTCAGAGTGAAGTTGAGAATCAACGTGACAGAAAAATAAAATTCTTACGATCAGATTGTGGTGGAGAATATTTAAGTCACGAGTTTGGTGCACACTTAAGGAAATGTGGAATAGTTTCACAACTCACGCCGCCTGGAACACCTCAGAGAAATGGTGTGTCCGAACGTCGTAATCGCACTCTATTGGATATGGTGCGATCTATGATGTCTCTTACCGATTTACCGCTCTCATTTTGGGGCTATGCTTTAGAGACTGCCGCATTCACTTTAAATAGGGCTCCGTCAAAATCCGTTGAGACGGCACCGTATGAATTATGGTTTGGGAAGAAACCTAAGCTGTCGTTTCTAAAAGTTTGGGGATGCGATGCTTATGTCAAGAAACTTCAACCTGAAAAGCTCGAACCCAAGTCGGAAAAATGCGTCTTCATAGGATACCCTAAGGAAACTATTGGGTATACCTTCTACCTCAGATCCGAAGGCAAGATCTTCGTTGCCAAGAACGGGTCCTTTCTAGAGAAGGAGTTTCTCTCGAAAGAGTTGAGTGGGAGGAAAGTGGAACTTGATGAGGTGATAGTCACCCCTTCCGAACCGGAAAGTAGCGCAGCGCGGGAAAATGTTCCTGTGGTGCCTACACCGACTGGGGAGGAAGTTAATGATGATGATCATGAAGCTTCAGATCAAGTTACTGAACTTCGTAGGTCCACAAGGACACGTTCCGCACCAGAGTGGTACGGCAACCCTGTCCTGGAAATCATGTTGTTAGACAACGGTGAACCTTCGAACTATGAAGAAGCGATGGCGGGCCCGGATTCCGACAAATGGCTAGAAGCCATGAAATCCGAGATAGGATCCATGTATGAAAACGAAGTATGGACTTTGACTGACTTGCCCGATGATCGGCGAGCCATAGAAAACAAATGGATCTTTAAGAAGAAGACGGACGCGGATGGTAATGTGACCATCTACAAAG
>NW_025273243.1:0-1347 GCF_018294505.1 Triticum aestivum | reverse complement strand
TTGGTATGTACACTAGGTAATGGAATTAAGAACATTGTTGATCCAGTAAGTAGGACAAAGTTTGCAGACTGGATCTGCCAAACACTGCATCTTTAATTCAGGTCGACAACAACCCCAGTCAAAGAAAAACCGTCCCTGACAACCTTGTGTTTTCTTAGGACTAAAAACGAATCTTGATGCACAATAGCTACGCTAACTACGGATCGCCTATAAGAATAACTGCAAACTGGATAGACATGTTATAATAATTCAGCTGAGCATATAGGAGCATGTAAGTTAACTTTGTTTCAGCTTCACACAAGTTACAATTCGCTAAAAAAAGCCAGCTAGAATAGCCAAATAACAATTTGGTCCCAAACACAGCAAGGTCCTATTTTACTTTCAACATGACCTGACAACATGACCTGACAATAGTTCAGTTTACAGCTGAGGACAAAGATTTTGTGCAGGACAAGGCTATTTGTTATCTATCAAATAAATGATTTAGAAACCATCAATAAGTAGGACTAGTGATTTATTATGAAGTTGCTTGGGTTTATTATGAAGTACTTTGATCATGTCTCTTTATTTGTACTGCTGCTAATATACTTTATATGATGATGAAGTGCTACTGAGTTGTGTGCAAATTTCGTTAAATCAGTGATGTGTATGTGTGCTGTCAGTTATGTGTATGTGCTTATTTTAATCCAGTGAAATATGGCACTGAACTGTAGCTAGCTAAACGGTAGTTTTGCTTAAATTGGTGAAATTTGGCACTGAAATGTAGCTAGCAATGCAAATATCTCAATGAATTCAGCTCTGTTTTCTGTGTGAAACTGTTGTTGTTAAATGAAGCCACATTCCAGTCCACATGCCAATGTATTTTCCATGTTGTGATGGAGGCCTTTTTTTCCTTGTCCACCCGAGAGGCCCTTGAGTTTGCTGGAATGTCGATTAACTTCCGTTCCAGCAAATTCGGGTACTCCATATGTCCTATTTTCAGCAAAGGTCATGCTGAAATTTTCCGTGAATTTTAGCATGACTTTGCTAAAAATAGGACATATGGGGTACTTGTGACTAATGCATGGGCCGGGGTATCTTAGTAGTTAATTAAGTAGGATCAAGTGCCCCGGCGTACTTGTGACTAATGCATGGCTTTTAGGGTGCCTCGGTGTCGATAAAAACCGAAATGATGAAAAGTTAGGCTTTTAGGGTGCCTTGGCGTCGAAAAACCCTCAATGATAAAAGCTTAGATTTTAGGATGCCTCGGTGTCGACAAACCCTAAATGATGAGACCATGATCTTGTTCCTTGACAATAACCAACTTTTTGACCAAACTTTGTTTCTATTTAGAGAGAAACATGGCCC
>NW_025273242.1:0-1347 GCF_018294505.1 Triticum aestivum | reverse complement strand
GGCTGTTGGGTACAGATGGATTTTAAAGGGAAGACAAACAATGATGGTAAGTGTCACCATTAAGAAAGCTCGACTTGTCGTTAAGATGTTTTCCGGCAAGTTCAAGGAGTTGACTGCGATGAGACTTTCTCACTCGTAGCGATGCTAAGAGTCTGTTAGAATTATATTAGCAGTTACTGCATTATTTATGAAATCTTGCAGATAGGATGTCAAAACATTGTTTCCTCGACGATTTTCTTGAGGAAAGGTTGTATGTGATACAACCAGAAGGTTTTGTCAATCCTGAAAGATGCTAACAAGTATGCAAAGCTCCAGCAATCCTTCTAAGGATTGGAGTAAGCATCTCGGAGTTGGAATGAACGCTTTGATAAGATGATCAAAGATTTTGGGTTTATACAAAGTTTATGAGAAACTTGTATTTCTAAAGAAGTGAGTGGGAGCACTATAGAATTTTTTTATGAGTATATGTTGTTAACATATTGTTGATCAGAAATGATGTAGAATTTCTGGAAAGCATCCAGGGTTATTTGAAAAGTGTTTTTAATGGAAAACCTGGATTAAGCTACTTGAACATTGAGCATCAAGATCTATAAGGATAGATCAAAAACGCTTAATAGTACTTTCAAATGAATACATACCGTGACAAGATTTTGAAGGAGTTCAAAATAGATCAGCAAAGAAGGAGTTCTTGGCTGTGTTACAAGGTGTGAGTATTGAGTAAGACTCAAGACCTGACCACGGCAGAAGAAAGAGAAAGGACGAAGGTCGTCCCCTATGCTTTAGACGTAGGCTCTACAATATGCTATGCTGTGTACCGCACCTGAACTGTGCCTTGCCATGAGTTAGTCAAGGGGTACAATAGTGATCCAGGAAGGGATCACATGACAACGGTCAAACTTATCCTTAGTATCTAGTGGACTAAGGAATTTTCTCGATTATGGAGGTGGAAAGGGGGTTCGTCGTAAAGGGTTACGTCGATGCAAACTTTGACACTAATCCGGATGACTCTGAGTAGTGAACCGGATTCGTATAGTAGAGCAGTTATTTGGAATAGCTCCAAGTAGCGCGTGGTAGCTGCATCTACAAGATGACATAGAGATTTGTAAAGCACACACGGATCTGAATGTTGCAGACCCGTTGACTAAAACCTCTCTCGTAAGCATAACATGATCAAACCCTAGAACTCATTGAGTGTTAATCACATGGTGATGTGAACTAGATTATTGACTCTAGTAAACTCTTGGGTATTAGTCACATGGCGATGTGAACTTTGAGTGTTAATCACATGGTGATGTGAACTAGATTATTGACTCTAGTGCAAGTGGGAGACTGTTGGAAATATGCCCT
>NW_025273241.1:0-1347 GCF_018294505.1 Triticum aestivum | reverse complement strand
CATCAACGCTTGTCGGTTTGACCGATTCTGGCCCGTTTCTTGGACTATTACTCACTGATTTGGGGTCCCTGAGCGATTTCCATGATTGTCGAACCCCGGGGTGCGTTTATGTGTCGTTCATCAATAATCATAGGATTGTCCGATCCTGGGCTCTTTCATGGACTATTAATCCCTGTTTTCGGGTCTCGGTGTGATTTCCACGATTAACAAAGTCTGGGGTGCGTTTACGTGTTGGTCACCAATACTCGCAGTTTTGGCCGATTCTGACCCGTTTTGTGGACTATTACTCACCGTTTTGGGGTCCCAAAGCTATTTCCATGGTTGTTGAACCCCAACGTGTGCTTATGTGTCGGTCATCAACACTCACATATTTGGCCGATTCTGGCCCGTTTCATGTTCTATTACTCACTGTTTTGCGGTCCTCGAGTGATTTCGACGATTAACGAACCTGGGCTGTGTTTACGTGTCGGTCATCAACGCTTGTAGGTTTGGCCGATTCTGGCCCGTTTCTTGGACTATTACTCACTGTTTTGGGGTCCTAGAGTGATTTCCACGATTAACGAACCCTGGGCTGCGTTTACGTGTCGGTCATCAACACATGTAGGTTTGGCCGACGCTGGCTCGTTTGATGGACTATTACTCACTGATTTGGGGTCCCTGAGCGATTTCCATGATTTTCAAACCCCGGGGTGCGTTTATGTGTCGTTCATCAATAATCCTAGGATTGTTCAATCCTGGGCTCTTTCATGGACTATTACTCACCTTTTTGGGGTCCCGGTGTGATTTCCACGATTAACAAAGCCTGGGGTGCATTTACGTGTCGGTCATCAACACTTGTAGTTTTCGCCGATTCTGGCCCATTTCATGGACTATTACTCACTGTTTTGGGGTCCCAGAGTGATTTCCACGAGTAACAAACCCTGGGCTGCGTTTATGTGTCGGTTATCAATGCTTGTAGGTTTGACCGATTCTGGCCCGTTTCTTGGACTATTACTCACTGATTTGGGGTCCCTCAGGGATTTCCATCATTGTCGAACCCCGGGGTGCGCTTATGTGTCGTTCATCAATAATCCTAGGATTGTCCGATCCTGGGCTCTTTCATGGACTATTACTCACTGTTTTGGGGTCCCGGTGTGATTTCCATGATTAACAAAGCCTGGGGTGCGTTTACGTGTTGGTCACCAATACTCATAGTTTTGGCCGATTCTGACCCGTTTCGTGGACTATTACTCACCGTTTTGGGGTCCCGACGCGATTTCCATGGTTGTTGAACCCCAACGTGTGCTTACGTGTCGGTCGTCAACACTCACATATTTGGCCGATTCTGGCCCGTTTCATGGACTATTA
>NW_025273240.1:0-1347 GCF_018294505.1 Triticum aestivum | reverse complement strand
GCTAACGTGGTGTCACTCAGTGATTTTATCAAATTGCATCCACCCACGTTCCACCACTCCGTCGAGCCTCTCGACGCTGATGACTGGCTTCGCAGTATCTCTCACAAACTGCGTTCCGCGCTGGTAGCGGAGGCTGACAAGGTCACCTTTGCTGCATATCATCTTGAAGGCCCCGCCAGTCTATGGTGGGAGAATTATGGAGCTATGCGCCCAGCGGGCCATGTCACTACTTGGGCTGAGTTCAGCGAGGCTTTCCGTGAACATCACATTCCGGAGGGTCTCATGGATCGTAAACGTGAAGAATTTTGCAGTTTCACCCAAGGCCGACTTTCTGTGGATGCCTATAGCAGGGAGTTTGGTAATCTCGCCCGATATGCAACTGAGGAAGTGTCTACTGACGCCAAGAAGCAAGCAAGGTTCCGTAAGGGCCTTAGTCCTGAGCTTCGCCGCGACCTCCGTCTGCATGAGTGCACATCTTTTTCGAAACTTGTCAACAAAGCCATCAGTGCTGAAACTGGTCAGACTGACTATGACGCAACACGCAAGCATGGCCGTGACATGGGTTCCTCATCCGGTGCTGGTCCTCAGAAGCGCCGCGTGTGGGTGCCCAACACCGCCCTGCCACCCAGGTTCACACCGAGGCCATCTTTCCAGGCGCCTTGCCCCGTTCAACAGTCTGCTCCAGCCAAGCCCTATGGGGGTCCAACCAATAATGCTCCTCCACGTACCAGTTCCGTGACTTGTTTCAAATGTGGGGAATCTGGTCACTATATGCGTGAGTGCCCCCAGACCAACCCCAATCAATCTGCTAAAGTTGTTGGCCGTGGCAAGCCGACAGGAAAAATATTCCACGCCAAGCCGGTCGCCGCTTCACGTGGCCATGTCAACTGTATCTCTGCCGAAGAAGCTCAGGAGGATCCCAACGTCGTTCTCGGTACGCTTCTTGTTAATTGCCACCCGGCATCTGTTCTTTTCGATACAGGAGCCTCTCATTCTTTTATATCTGAAAACTATGCTCGCTTGCATAACGTCGCATTCGGTGATATGCCAACCTCTATGGTAATTCAAACTCCGGGATCCAAATGGCAAACTTCTAGAGTAAGCCATGGAAATAAAATCCAAGTCGACAGACTTGTTTTTCTCGCATCTTTGATAGCCCTTAAATCTTCAGATATTAATATCATTTTGGGTATGGACTGGATGTCAGCTCATCAAGCCAAAATTGATTGCTTCTCTAGGACTGTTCAACTCACCCATCCTTCGGGGAAGATAGTCAATGTCTTGACCCGAATAGCCCAGCGACAATTATATTCTCTTAACGCCAGCCCTTTGCCAGACCTTGAGGAC
>NW_025273239.1:0-1347 GCF_018294505.1 Triticum aestivum | reverse complement strand
CGGGAATGGTTCCAAGGTCGATGTGATCGCCGTCGGCACGCTACCTCTGCATCTACCCACGGGATTAGTTATAAACCTCAATAATTGTTATTTAGTGCCAGCTTTGAGCATGAACATTGTATCTGGATCTCGTTTAATTCGAGATGGCTACTCATTTAAATCTGAGAATAATGGTTGTTCTATTTATTTGAGAGATATGTTTTATGGTCATGCCCCGCTGGTCAATGGTTTATTCTTGATGAATCTCGAACGTGATGCTACACATGTTCATAGTGTGAATACCAAAAGATGTAAAGTTGATAATGATAGTCCCACATACTTGTGGCACTGCCGCCTTGGTCACATTGGTGTCAAGCGCATGAAGAAGCTCCATGCAGATGGACTTTTGGAGTCTCTTGATTACGAATCATTTGACACGTGCGAACCACGCCTCATGGGTAAGATGACCAAGACTCCGTTCTCCGGAACAATGGAGCGAGCGACCAACTTATTGGAAATCATACATACCGATGTGTGCGGTCCAATGAGCGTTGAGGCTCGCGGAGGATATCGTTATGTTCTCACTCTCACTGATGATTTAAGTAGATATGGGTATGTCTACCTAATGAAACACAAGTCTGAAACCTTTGAAAAGTTCAAGGAATTTCAGAGTGAAGTCGAGAATCAACGTGACAGGAAAATAAAATTCTTACGATCAGATCGTGGTGGAGAATATTTAAGTCACGAATTTGGTACACACTTAAGGAAATGTGGAATAGTTTCACAACTCACGCCGCCTGGAACACCTCAGAGAAATGGTGTGTCCGAACGTCGTAATCGCACTCTATTGGATATGGTGAGATCTATGATGTCTCTTACCGATTTACCGCTCTCATTTTGGGGTTATGCTTTAGAGACTGCCGCATTCACTTTAAATAGGGCACCGTCTAAATCCGTTGAGACGACACCGTATGAATTATGGTTTGGGAAGAAACCTAAGCTGTCGTTTCTAAAAGTTTGGGGATGCGATGCTTATGTCAAGAAACTTCAACCTGAAAAGCTCGAACCCAAATCGGAAAAATGCGTCTTCATAGGATACCCTAAGGAAACTATTGGGTATACCTTCTACCTCAGATCCGAAGGCAAGATCTTCGTTGCCAAGAACGGGTCCTTTCTAGAGAAGGAGTTTCTCTCGAAAGAATTGAGTGGGAGGAAAGTGGAACTTGATGAGGTGATAGTCACCCCTTCCGAACCGGAAAGTAGCGCAGCGCGGGAAAATGTTCCTGTGGTGCCTACACCGACTGGGGAGGAAGTTAATGATGATGATCATGAAGCTTCAGATCAAGTTACTGAACTTCGTAGGTCCAC
>NW_025273238.1:0-1347 GCF_018294505.1 Triticum aestivum | reverse complement strand
TGGCAGACTGGGGAAACCGGGGGCGAGAACCCGGTTATGGAGAGGGACGGCGGCGACGTCGCCATGCCGGATGTGAATGCGCCTCCACCGTCGCCGTCTAGGAGAGCGCGAGGCGAGCAGCTGGCGGACCCGCCGGTGCCGCCGACTGAAAACGAGGTGGCGACGGGCCCGACTATTGAGGTCGGCACACCGACACGTCGCCGACTTGCAAAGGCGGCCTCGGCGCCACGCCCACTGGAGACTGGCGCCGCGAGCTCCTCGATCCCGGACGCCGAGGCGACCAACGCCGCGCCCTCGGGGTGGGTGCGGGTTGGCGGGATAGGCCCTCTGAACAAGGCGATGCTGGATGTTCAGGCCAAACTCCGCGCCGAAGCCGACACCATCAAGAACTACAACAAGGCGTATCTGGCGTCGCGAGAGGCCATCCGGGTATGCTTCTTGTTTCTTCGTTTTTAACTCTTGTATTGCTTCGTGGGGGCGCGTCAGCGCACCCACTAGGTGTAGTCCCCGAGTTCTGGGTCGGCTACTGAGCAGGCGGCGCGGAACTTTAACTAGCGGGCCCTGAAATCGATATCCTTGCTACAGGATTATCATAACCTCCATGCGGCCGCCTACAACTCCAGGGTCCAGGAGTTGGATCAACGCGCTGCCGACTTGTCGGAGAGCCGGAGTAAGTCCTCTTCTTTCTACGGGGGCGCGCTGGCGCCCCCGCGGGCTATAGTCCCCGAGATCCGGGCCGATTGCTGATCAGCCGGGCCGGAACTTCCTGGCGACTGTTCTTCTTTATGTTGATTTTGATGACTCCTTTCTCCATGGGGGCGCGTTGGCGCACCCGCGGGCTGTAGTCCTCGAGATTCGGGCCGATTGCTGAATAGTCGGGCCGGATCTCCCCGGCGACTCTAGCCTCTTCTCTATTGGCAAATGACGCCTTCCCTTCTTCTTTTCTTCTGTAGATGCCAACGCCATCCTTCAATGGCAACTGGGTGAAGCCAACGCCGCGCTGCATGCCAAAGAGGCGGACTGCAGCAAGCTGGCTGAAGAACGTGACCGGCTGGCCACTCAGATGGGGGAGCAGGCAGAGCTTCTCCAGAAGGCCCAGAAGGAGGCAGAGGACAAGGAGGCGGGTCTTCTTGCCGAGTTCGAGATCGAACACTCCGCCTGGACCGACAAGGAGGCGATGCGGACGGTCGGCTTTAGCGAAATCGAGGATTTGGTTGACGGTAGGCAACCTTCTTTACTCTTCTTTTAAGTTGTCGGCCTCTAGTTAAGCATGCTTCTTTCTCTTTGTTCTGACTCTTTTGCTTAATCCTGGCAGACTTCTTTCCAGGCCACTCTGGTGCCGCCAAC
>NW_025273237.1:0-1347 GCF_018294505.1 Triticum aestivum | reverse complement strand
CTTGCACCGTGTGCCTCATTCTTTCAAGACTATGTTGATGCTTAATGCTCATCCTATTTTTAGTCTTCTCAAGTGCTTCGCCATGACTCACACACATCATTTTGGTTGAGCCTATTCTTAAGTTGCCTCTTTTACTTGTTGCTCAACCATGTGCTTGTTGCAAGCGCTAGGCTTTGTTTCCTATATGCTCACTTGCACTGGATGTAAGTTTCTATTGATTTTGGGGGAGCTATGATCCTATTTTGTGCACTTTGTATCCAAATACAAATATTCTTATGTGTGCACAAATCATGGGGAGCTTCTCTAGCTTATTTAGAACACTCCTTTGCTCATATCATAATATCCTTCATTCATGTGGCTCATAGGATCTTTGGTCTAGTTGGTTCAATTGATATCATTTGATTGCTTGCTTCAATTGGTATCTTTTGATTGCTCGATTGCTTGTTTCTCTCTTTGTTATGTCTTTGTGGCATATCACTCTTTGCAATCTTTGGGCCTCAATATAGTGTGTCTTCCTCCAAGTATTTACCATTGGATATGTGTATTGCATTCCACTCTATTTTTGAGAGATACACAATTTATGGAGGAACACTCTTTATATTGGCCTTCTAAGCTTTTCACCCATTTTGGCAATCGATGCCAATGGGGGAGGAGTTTCAGAGAGTTTTGTGGAGAATTCTTCTGAGTTTTCTCCTTGCTTTGGTTTTGGTTCCTAAGCATTTGCATCCCATTCTCATGCATCATTGGTTGTTGCATTGCATGGTGATGCATAACTCCTTGTATAAACTCTCTTGAAAGTGATTGTCATTAATTACCAAAATGGGGGAGATTGAAAGAACATGCGGTGCCCCCATGTTTGGTTTTGGTAATCGATGGCAATCTCTATGGACTAATGGTTGCCTTGAGTTATATCTGAAGGTTTTGTCCATAGGCTTTTCTTGAAGTCCATGTGTTGGTTTCAAGGAGTTTATGAGTTGACCAAGGTGTTATTAAGGAATTATCCAAAGATTGGTCATGTGAGTGTTGAGCTTATTGCAAGCATGTCTTGAAGAATAAGATTGTGTGATCATTCATGTCCACCTTCAAGACATCATCCAAATGAAGAGAGTTGGAAAGATTCAACACACAAAGCGCACAAGATGTACCGAGGGATCAAGTGATCCCATGGTGTGGTAAGCATTGTCCATTACGCTTTGTGTGCTAACCCATGGTCTTCGTGAGAGTTCTTTGTGGGGTTAGGTTAGGTGTGCAAGTTCAAGTGATGTATCACGAAGAGATCAAGTGCTTGAAGCTTGCCGTCCATTGTGGTGACAATGGACTTGTGAAGATGAGCGGAAGAGTGGCTCA
>NW_025273236.1:0-1347 GCF_018294505.1 Triticum aestivum | reverse complement strand
TTGTTCAGTTGTGAAGGAGTGTAGCCACTTGTTCTAGGTGAAGTTCAACCTTAACAGGTCTTTACTGAAACACTGGTATATCGAAACAGCAATTGGAACAGAGGACACAATGGGCCCTCGAGATCTGGTGGGGGATTGCTGAAATCTGAGATGGGCTCTAGGCCCATATTGCAATTTCTGAAAAATCTCTAAGGGCCCATGTGGGTTATATGGCACTAGGTGTGGTGGGAAGTTTAGTCCCACCCCGGAAGTGGAAGGAGAGTTGGAGTGGTTTATAAGGGTTTCTCTTCTACATGCTATTGGAGCTTGAGAAGAGAAGAGGCCCTCGCGCACTCCTCCTCCGCCGCCCGCCTCGCCACGCCACGCCTCGTCACGACGCGCCGCGGGTTGCGGGATTGAGCCGAGCCGAGCTCACACCTACGCGCTTATTTTTGCCAGTCACTAACGGAGAGTTTTCTGACAGCTGGGCCACGATCTGAGACATCGGATCGTGGACTGTCACGGACTCGGACGTGGGTCGAGCCCACGTCTCTCCACGCGGCTGCGCCTATAAGTATGCGGTGTCTCCTAACCCTAGCCGCCACGAACAGATCACATCTGCTCACGCGCACGCCCACCGTCGTTCCTTTGTTGCTGCTGCCGCCGGTGACTCCATCCCGTCCGCCACGTACACGGTCGACGGGAGAGCAGGTCTCCGAAACCACGCCCTTCTGGTTCCTGTACGGGGTGAGGGGCGAATAGGTTTTTGGGCAGCGATTACGCGACTGCTCGCTTCCGATCGTCTACTTCCTCTACGTCCGCGTCGCCTTCATCATCACCATGTCCACCGACGCCGACCGTGCCGCCGCCGAGAAAGCTAAAGCCGACAAGAAGGTCGCCGAGGACGCCGCTGCTGCCACCAAAGCCGCGGCCTCTGCGTGGCCTACTGGAGGGTATAACTCGTTTATCCCGCTCCTGATTATTTTCATATTAGCAGTACTAGCAGTATGTGTAGATTTGTCTACTGTTTGCTTAGTACGTGCATGTTTAGATCAGAGTCAGTACGTCATCAACTTAGTCAATGCCATGCTAGTGATTTACTCATGGATTAATTTAATCGAGAAATTGCCTATTTACTCAACAATCCAAAAACCTATTATGTGTAGGAATTTCTCGGCAAGTGGTTTTGCCGCTGCACTGAAACCGGATAAGTTTACCGGTACATACTTCAAGCGTTGGCATGGCTAAAGATCAATTGAGATACTCTCAAACACCATATTTGGATATTTGGATATTCGGACTGCACACCATCTCAAACACCATATGATCCTAGCGTATTGATTCGAAAGTCCAAAGGCATGGCTAAAG
>NW_025273235.1:0-1347 GCF_018294505.1 Triticum aestivum | reverse complement strand
AGTTTGAAACGCGTTGTCTTAATGCAGTAAAAGAGAGCAGGAGCGAGAACATGGGATTGTATCGATATGATAAAATGGTTGGTTGCTTGCCTGATGGTTCGAGGCACTGATGCGGTTCTTCGTTAGGGTAATCACGATACTCCTCGGAGACAGAACCTGTCGCAAGGGACACCGATACACAACCATCACCAAACAATGTGCAACAATATGATGCATGCATGAAACATGGCAATATGAGTGTGTTGGGCTAATGCAACTAAAACCAGAAGGGTTTGAACCAATTTGAATCAAAGATTCAAATTTCAAACTCAAACATGGCCTTTTAAAGTGCTTTTCCTTGTTCTGCATTAAACATCAGGTTAACTTGTCTAGTCATGCATGAAAATAGTACAGATGGATAGATTGGATTTTTCTGATCATTTTTCATATATAATTTGTCTGATTTGGAGTTACAGAATAAAAGTTATGAATTTTTGAAGTTTAATTTATATTCTGGAATTTCCTATATTAGAATAATTCCAGAAAATCATTATTGCGTCAGCCTGACGTCAGTGTGACGTCAGCAGGTCAACGGAACACGTCAGGGTCAAACCTGACAGTGGGTCCCGCATGTCAGGGTGATTATTTTAATTAAAGTTTAATTAAAACTAAACCTATTTAATTAACAGGGCTGGGCCCCACCTGTCATTGACTCAGGGGAGTCAACCAGGGCCCACCCATGGTCAAAGTCAATGCCAGCGGCGCCGGCGTTTAGCCGCCGGCGAGCCCGACGCGGCGGCGGGAGTGGTTTTGGCCATTTCAGCCACCAAATGGGTCGCGGAGACCACCGGAGTGGAGCTGAGGACAAGCCGCAGCTCTTGGTGGAGTCCGTTGGGGTCGGGGTGGCCGGAGTTGGCGCCGACGACGACTTTGGCGGCCACCGGGGTTCGGCCGAAGATGAACTTGGTGCTAGAGGGGTCGGTGAGGCTCCGGGAGTGGCTAGCTAGGTGCTGCGGAACTCGGTGAGTAAGATGGACACCAGCTTGTGGCCGGAGGGTGGCCGGAAGCACGTCGACGACGAGATCCGCGGCGGTGCGGGCGTGTGATCCTCGTGCGGTGGCTACACGGCTCGGGAATGAGAAAGGGAGGGTCGGAGGAGTAGCTAGGCTCACAGCGCTCCCGTAGAGGCCACCGGCGGGGTCGGGGACGAGCTGAGGCGGCGACGGCGTTGAAGGGGATCTCCGGCGACGGCGAGCTCGGGCGAGGTCGGTGCGGTGGTCTCGGGCCGCACGAGCACACGGGGCTCGGCTAGCTCGATGAAGTGGACGGCGGCGGAGCTCCTGGACACGGTGGCACGGCGTGGGGTGG
>NW_025273234.1:0-1347 GCF_018294505.1 Triticum aestivum | reverse complement strand
CTTCAGCTAATCATGACAAGAAGAGGAAAGGAAAACTCTAGAACAATCGATCTTCGAGAAGACCGAACAACTTAGGATCAACTCATGGGATGAGATATAGCAACATCTCTTGAGCTGGGAGACGAAGCACAGATTTGAAGAAATGGAGTGGAACAGATGACGAAGGTTCACTAGGTAGACAACGATTCCACGCTTAAGAAGGTGGTAAACGATTGTCAACGTAGCGAGGAGTTGAGTTGCCATGATACCATAACGATACACCTTAGGGAAGGTGACTCGTAGAGATATCCCCTTAAGTGGCAAAAAGAATTACTTTTGATTCAAAGATCATTGAAACTCTTTAAACCAGCCTAAGGCAATTCTCGAGCGATCGTTTGGAGGGGGGTCAGTAGAATGGCATACTCGGACTTGGATGATGTGGATTACCTTGTTGAAGACAACGTAATGGATGAATTTGCTTATCACCGGAAATGGATGAGACCCATTGTAGAATGGCACATTGGTGGTGCAAGCTGGGAACAAAATGCAAATGCTGGGAATGATTCTAGTAACTGGGAAAGAACCCAACAATAGAGAGTGAATTCACTGTTGGAGTGGTTATAGCATAACCGAAGAATCTGGGGCAATCCCAGCTAGTGCCGATGATAAGACGTAGCGCTTGTGCGTGCTCTCAAGAACTTAAGCATTTCCACATTCATCAAGGTTTTACCAACATCCGTGTCAAGGGTCCGGTAGCACAACTTACTACCATGATGAATGGTGATGGAGGATGCAGATGCAAAGGAAGATAACACTTTCTCAGATTTCACCTTAGCGAGGCCAAGGAAACAAAATCTGGATGATCGACCGAGAGACATTCAGCACTCCGCTTCTAATGTTCTCCTTGACGTGCTAGTGTATCCCATTCATAGATATGGTTTGATAACTAGAACATCAAGTAAAAGGTCGGACTTCGGGAACACAATAAGCATAACGCACAACTAGGAAGTAAATCCTACGAAGTCCTTATGGGAAGGTGGCCAACTGCTTCAATCAAGATACCACAATAATAGGTCCTTCGGCTGGGTGGTGCTGGCCACGACATCCACTTTACCGGTTATCAAGGGACCAATATTATAGTTCTTGGGAAATGTTCCAAACCATCATATCTGCCTGAGATTCAGATCTGGTTGGTGTCAGGATAATCCAGACTCATCGAGTCTAGGAAGAAAAATGAAAGTTTGCAACACAATTCGACGAGATGACGTTGCGGGATTCTCGGGAGATGAACTACGATAGCAAGCTCCAAAACATGAGCTGGTTCTGCTACAAACATGTGAACACGTTGTCCAAGACAAGCATGACCAC
>NW_025273233.1:0-1347 GCF_018294505.1 Triticum aestivum | reverse complement strand
AGTTTTCAAAGCAGCCCAAGTAGTTGGAATAGGATATAATCTACAATGTTCAGACCACCATACACATGCAAAACTAGTGAAAGCACAAACAGCAGCAGCAACTCGTCTCTCCTCAGGATATTGTAAACATGTAAATCGTTGTTCAGTTTCTAACTCCCAAGTAAGATATATATCAGGAACATATCTACCCTCAAATGGTGGAATATTCAATTTTAGTTTAGGAATATGGACATCATCTCGTACCTGAGGTGGTGGTGCAGGCCTACCATTACGAATATATACCTGAGGTCGACCTGCTGGTGGTGGTGCAGGTGGCTGCACGTAGTGCTGATTTTGATCAACCTCATCCTCATAATCTCCCACATAATCATCCTCCTCCGCATCAGCAGCAGGAGCCACAGAAGTATCAACAGCAGCACCAACAGTTTGGCCAAACGCAAGAGGAACACGGCTTGCTCGGCGGAGGTCTGTTTTGCGACGTGGAGGTAGTCGTTGTTGTTGTTGTTGGAGAGGTGCGTTAGGTGCAGCGGGTGGTGGTGGTGGAAGATGCGCGAGCAATTCATTAAACTTGTTATCGAGCTTTGTTTCGAACGTCTTCTCAAGGCCAGTGATCTTCTCCATGGCCTCTTCAAAATTGTTCAGCACATATTGTACCTGTTCAGTCATCATTTGCTGAAACTTATCATGAAGCTCCTTGTTCGATAAATTCTCCCAGTCAATCTCGTCGGCTTGTGATCCTGGCATGGTTAGCAGCAATAGAAACACACAAGAATATGATCCTACAGACTACGAACAAGTGGTGGTGGTGGGTGTCACAAACCCGTCAAGCAAAACTCAAATTCTTACCAGTTCTTACCCAGCAGCAGGCGGTGATCGGCAACCGTTGTAGTCAAAACTCTCAAAGCTTGGATAGAGCGATTACCAGGGAGAGTCAAACGCTCGACTTAGATGTATGTGGAGCTGGGAAGGCTTATAATATGGTAGCAAAAAGGGTCAGCAATAATCAATTCAGAGATGCAAAGTTCAATAAACGCTCAACGACGATACTGTGCTGGTCCTAGGCTAGACTGTGCTAGAGACGCGAGCCTAGAACACCAACAAAATCACGGCGCGGCACGTAAACAAGGGAGGAGCACACTCTGAATTTTTTTTCTCTTTTTTTGCACTTTTTTTCCTCTTTTTTTTATTTTTTTGCTCCGCAACAAATTTTTTTCGAAAAAGTCTACAAATGGTCTAAAAACTGCCTAGCCAGAATTTTCCAGACTTAGTTTTTTTTTTTTGAAATTGGAACTATTTTTCTTCTGCGGATGGCTCGGAAATTGGGGAGTCCTTCTCTGTCACGACTCG
>NW_025273232.1:0-1348 GCF_018294505.1 Triticum aestivum | reverse complement strand
TTTGGGATCCCAAAGCGATTTCCATAGTTATTGAACCCCAAGGTGCGCTTACATGTCGGTCATCAACAGTCACAGTTTTGGCCGATTCTGGCCCGTTTTCTGGACTATTACTCACTTTTTTGGGGTCCCAGAGTGATTTCCATGATTAACGAACCCCGAGGTGCGTTTACGTGTCAGACATCAACACTCGCGGTTTTTGACGATTCTGGCCCGTTTCATGGACTATTACTCACCGTTTTGCGGTCACGAAGCGATTTCCATCGTTGTTGAACCCCAAGGTGCGCTTACGTGTTGGTCATCAACTCTCATAGTATTGGCCAATTCTGCCCCATTTCGTGGACTATTACTGACTGTTTTGGGGTCCCGGAGTGATTTCCACGATTAACAAACCCCATGGTGCGTTTAAGTGTCGGTCATCAACACTCATGGTTTTTTGTCGATTCTGGGCAGTTTCATGGACTATTACTCACATTTTTGGGGTCCCAAAGCGATTTCCATGGATGTCGAACCCCAAGGTGTGCTTACGTATCGGTCATCAACAATCGCAGTTCCGGCCGATTCTGGCCCGTTTCTTGGACTATAACTCAGTTTTGGGCTCACGTAGTGATTTCCACGACCGACGAACACCGGTGTGTTTATGTGTCGGTCATCAACATTTGCAGTTTTGGCCGATTTTGGCCCGCTTCATGGACTATTACTCGCTGATTTCAGGTCCCTGAGCAATTTCCATGATTGACGAAACCCGGGGTGCGTTTATGTATCGTTGATCAATAACCCTAGGTTTTACCAATTCAGGGCTCTTTCATGGACTATTACTCACCGTTTTGCAGTCCCAAAGCGATTTCGATGCTTGTCGAACCCCAAGATGTGCTTACGTGCTGGTCGTCAAGACTCGCAGATTGGGCCGATTCTGGCCCGTTTCCTAGACTATTACTCAGTTTTGGGGTCCCGAAGTGATTTCCACGATTAACGAACACCGGGGTGCATTTACGTGTCGGTCATCAACACTCACAATTTTGGCCGATTCTGGTACGTTTTGTGCACTGTTACTCACCGTTGTGGGGTCCCGGAGCGATTTCCATGATTGACGATCCCTTGGGTGCGTTTACGTGCCCGTCGTCAACCCTCACAGTTTTAGCCAATTCTGACCCGTTTCGTGAACTATTACTCACCAATTTGGGATCCCAAAGCGATTTCCATAGTTATTGAACCCCAAGGTGCGCTTACATGTCGGTCATCAACAGTCACAGTTTTGGCCGATTCTGGCCCGTTTTCTGGACTATTACTCACTTTTTTGGGGTCCCAGAGTGATTTCCATGATTAACGAACCCCGAGGTGCGTTTACGTG
>NW_025273231.1:0-1348 GCF_018294505.1 Triticum aestivum | reverse complement strand
GTGGAAAAAAATATGCAGAAATTTACACTTCATATATCACTCTCTCTCTCCATCGAGAAAAGAGAACATCAACAAGAGCTGAGAATTCGACAAGGTACTTCATCGACTCAATACCTACCAGCCGACAAGTAAGCCACCAACAAGAAAACAATTATCATAGGGCATATCTATCTACTAGGACTTCAATATCACCAGGCATCATCAATCTGCACTTCAGCAGCAACCACCAGCCAACAAAGAAAAGCACAAGCTGCACATCCGGCTCCTCTTGCCACTTTACCTAATGCTTTCCACATCTCGGCTCTCAGGGGACATGTCTTCTGTCTTCAATGCCTTGACACTTTTGTGGGCAATGACATCTTCATCGTCGATCTCCATGGCACCAAACTCGGGTATCTGATGCACAACAAGAGTCTCAATTTTTTAGCAAATAAAAAATCTAGTAAACAAGCTGCTTAGTCAAACCATGTTGGGATTAGCTGCACACAGGATTAGCTCAAGTATGCCACACTTCTTATCAGCAGCACAAACCACTAACACTTGGTAAAACATCTAGTAGAGAATATCTATCTCTTTTTCCAGGCCTATCAAACAAGAGCATGGCCAAGGAGTAGCATAACCATCAACATGTAGTTATTATACCATGCCAATTCGGGAAAATAGACCCAGAAAGTAACATCATCTGAAAGTAAACAAGCTATATACCCACAACAAGTAAATTACTCTAGTTCTTATCAAAATTACTCCATAGCAATTAACTAAACCAGGCCAATCTCTAAACCGCGTAAACTTCCACAGTAGCAAGTCTATTTGCAATTCGAACCATGATATGACAAATCAACTCAATGGCCAGCATCTCATCCACAAGCAGATTAGGACAATGGCATGATAAAACACCAAAAATAGCTACACTACAGTAAGAACTATGAAGATGATGGCCAAGTGCACAACATGAAACTAGCCCCAGCTAAAAAAACGTCAAACCAATCATCAACACAAAACACTTGTGGTGGCCGGAGGACCACCAGCATAGTAAGGAAGCATGGCCACATACATAACCAAGGCCTCAATCATTCGGTCGATGATTCGCACTAGTGCCAACCATGGCTATCGAGCAGGACAATCTCAGGACACAAGCGAGAGAGAGGGAGGAGACCAGGAACTCACCAAAGAGGGTTTCAAGTGCATCATCCTCGAGGAGCAACGTCAGAGAGCCACTCCCTGCATGCAGAAATTACACTCTGTCAATTCATAAATCAAGACAAGTTGCTGTTACAAAAAGTTCAAAGCGTGCATGTTTTGG
Source organism: Triticum aestivum (assembly GCF_018294505.1). NCBI lineage: Eukaryota > Viridiplantae > Streptophyta > Magnoliopsida > Poales > Poaceae > Triticum > Triticum aestivum. The sequence goes on along the minus strand of NW_025273231.1, from coordinate 45 downwards.
TTCGACATGATAACATGGACCTCCACAACACTAAGCATGTCATCT
>NW_025273230.1:0-1348 GCF_018294505.1 Triticum aestivum | reverse complement strand
AGCTGGGAGTTAATCTCCCGGATGACGCGGTCATTGACAGAATCCTCCAGTCGCTTCCACCAAGCTACAAGAGCTTTGTGATGAACTACAATATGCAGGGGATGGAAAAGACCATTCCTGAGGTATATTCAATGCTGAAATCAGCGGAAGGGGAGATCAGAAAAGAACATCAAGTGTTGATGGTGAATAAAACCACTAAGTTCAAGAAGGGCAAGGGTAAGAAGAACTTCAAGAAGGACGGCAAGGGAGTTGCCGCGCCCGGTAAACCAGTTACTGGGAAGAAGTCAAAGAATGGACCCAAGCCCGAGACTGAGTGCTTTTATTGCAAGGGAAGTGGTCACTGGAAGCGGAACTGCCCCAAATACTTAGCGGACAAGAAGAAGGCCGGCAACACCAAAGGTATATGTGATATACATGTAATTGATGTGTACCTTACTAGTACTCGTAGTAGCTCCTGGGTATTTGATACCGGTGCGGTTTCTCATATTTGTAACTCAAAACAGGAACTACGGAATAAACGGAGACTGGCGAAGGACGAGGTGACGATGCGCGTCGGGAATGGTTCCAAGGTCGATGTGATCGCCGTCGGCACGCCACCTCTGCATCTACCCACGGGATTAGTTTTAAACCTCAATAATTGTTATTTAGTGCCAGCTTTGAGCATGAACATTGTATCTGGATCTCGTTTAATTCGAGATGGCTACTCATTTAAATCCGAGAATAATGGTTGTTCTATTTATTTGAGAGATATGTTTTATGGTCATGCCCCGCTGGTCAATGGTTTATTTTTGATGAATGTCGAACGTGATGTTACACATGTTCATAGTGTGAATACCAAAAGATGTAAAGTTGATAACGATAGTCCCACATACTTGTGGCACTGCCGCCTTGGTCACATTGGTGTCAAGCGCATGAAGAAGCTCCATGCAGATGGACTTTTGGAGTCTCTTGATTACGAATCATTTGACACGTGCGAACCATGCCTCATGGGTAAGATGACCAAGACTCCGTTCTCCGGAACAATGGAGCGAGCAACCAACTTATTGGAAATCATACATACCGATGTGTGCGGTCCAATGAGTGTTGAGGCTCGCGGAGGATATCGTTATGTTCTCACTCTCACTGATGACTTAAGTAGATATGGGTATGTCTACCTAATGAAACACAAGTCTGAAACCTTTGAAAAGTTCAAGGAATTTCAGAGTGAAGTTGAGAATCAACGTGACAGGAAAATAAAATTCTTACGATCAAATCGTGGTGGAGAATATTTAAGTCACGAGTTTGGTGCACACTTAAGGAAATGTGGAATAGTTTCACAACTCACGCCGCCTGGAACACCTCAGAGAAA